>NW_026853613.1:0-33732 GCF_026571515.1 Ruditapes philippinarum | reverse complement strand
GATTTTCCAATCTACTCGTGTCATATTACACTTAATTTAGCAGATAAAACGTAATTGAGACCATTTTTACGAGGAAGAAACGCCGAACTCGTGAATGATACACTGAAGCAACGGTGGTTATCTCATTAAAAGTAACTAAATCTTATCTTACCAGCCTGTTTTCTATTGTTTTACGACACTTGTAGTATGACAAATGTCTTAGGTATACAGAAAATGACTAAAATAAAGTTCTAAATGTGTTAAATGTGAGGAAACATAAAAGTCACATACAAAAAGGTAATCAGGTTGTCTTTCTCACGAATGCTCTAAGAAAGTAAACGAATTCTTCAAAAAAATGGTAATGCTGGTTCAAGTGCAATGTCGTAGCAGCCGTATGCGCTAATTCATTTCTTTAAATTTGATTTAGAATAAAATATTTTGGTTTGTATACTTACTGTGTTATTCGTTTTGGCAATAGCGTTACACAGATTCGGCGTTAATTTTACGTCAATTACACATCCCTGCGTTACTAGATATGCACGGTGATGCATGTGTTTCAATTTGGTACAAATGTCACAATTGTGAAATCATAAAATTATAGGAAATTATAAAGTCTTATACACCTTATTGTATGACTTATGGTGAACGTAAAAACACGAGTGTTGCACTTTTGGAGTAGAATTATTATTTTAAGAGGATAATAAAATATGTAACAAGTTATATTAAACAATATTGTTAATTAACTCAAGAAATTTTGTTGATTCTCAATGTGTAACATTTTTAAAATATAGTTTGAATGCAAAGCATTATACTAAAATAAAGATATTAGTTCTCACTGCCGTTGCCGTCTTTAATTACTCGAATGTCTATGCTAGTTATAAGTTTGTAAAGATCTTAGCATCCTGAATCTAACTTTTGTTTATTTGACATGAAGGCGTTATAGAAATACTTTATGTTACATACATATGTATGTCCTTATTTGTAATTATGTTCATGTTAAAATTTTACGTCGAAACCAATTGCATATCATAAACTGTGCCCTAAAAATTGAATTTTCCAAGTTTAAAATGTATTTGTCAGCGCTATAAAACTACTCATTTTTAAGGGAACTCCATCGAGGTCCAATGGCCTAAAATCATGTTGAAATTCTTTCATAATTTAATTTCAATTGGTACATGTGAAATGGAAAACTATGCAATATATAATATATCAATACTGCATAGCCGGTGTAAAATTGATAATTGATGTTCATGCGATTTATTGGCCGATTTGAGTGAACAGCATTGCAACGGTAAATTATGTACAATAAAACTGATAATAACTGGGAATGATCTGAAATTTGTACATGAGCTATTTGTTAAGACCTATATCCAGTTATACAAAATGCCTTGAAAAAACCCCATTTTTTCAGTCACTTTATGTATAAAAAAAACACAATGGAGTCCCTGTAAAACATAATGCCTGATTTTGTGCCTTAACTAGATTTTTCCAATTTCATTTCTAATCATTATAAATTGCTTTATTTCAGAGACATGCTAATGCGCGTAAGTAAATATTTTATCTAAAAATTGCCAAGTGATGAAAAGTTAGAATAAAATTTATCTCATATAATTTTGTAGGGTATGTCATGTGTAAAATAGATTATTATATTTGTCTCACAAATGTAAAAGATAAACCAGTTGTTATCTTACTTATGGTAATAAGTTGATCGTAAAATTTTCGCTACTTTTTACTGAATTAAAGGAATCGTTACCAATAGAACGTCAGTCAAATTCATGTATAAAATGTTTTTATGAGTCAGTCTACTATATGTGTGTATATACATGTACATGTATATAATATCATATAATAGTAATAATGAAAATTATAAAAATGATAAAGTCTTGTGGTCCTTTACAAAGATTGTTGAAATTTCGCTCCTAAGATCAAAAGGGGCCCTGCTTGCTTGTATTCACGGCATGGCTCAGGTGAGCGACCAAGGGCCAAAGTGCCCTCTTTTTCTCCGTTTTGTATATTTTTTTTAACTTTACAGTATTAGTTAGTCGAGCATATCAACTCTAGCACTCTTGAACTTTTTTAATGGCAGTTTGGGTATTTTTGCGTTAAGAATTGTAATGAACGAAATTGGTTAGAATTGTAAGGAAAGAAAACCTTAATGCCACACTTTTATTATTTGTTACTTAAAAAGACGGTGATATAGTAATATACTTCCGTATTACACCTGAATGAGAATTTTACTTTGCCTGTGCAAATAGAAAACCTGTGTTATGAGTCATCTTGACACCAAATATTGTATTTAAGTTGTTTTTTTTATCACACGGCTTTAAACTTTCAAAAGGGGGAAGTTAAAATGGATTTCACACAAAAAAGGCTGTTTTATTTGTATTTATATGATATGTAATTGTTATGTTGTTTTTTGAAAAAAATAAATTTGCCCGTTTCAATCAACCATGATTATGCCATACATAGTCCAAATGGCTACACTATAAACAAAGCACATAAGTTACACTAAAATGACTTGATGATAACGACAAGAATAGAAAATAGTTTTAGGACATCCGGGCCGAGTGCTTCAAACCGCTTGCCCCTCACCGCTGTGGGTTCGAATCCAAACAGGGACTTTGGATCCTTTCATCTGAGGAAGCTATCCACCGTCGGTGGTTCACGGAATGGCACCCTAAAATGTGTCGGAATGACGTAAAACAAACAAACAATAGGTATATAATTATAGTTACTAGACCAAATACTGAAGTCATTTTATTTGAGACCCTGTCATGGTATCACACACTAGCTTAAGATTTATTTTAAATGTATATTTCATTTGTATCATAGTTTGGAGACATTTCTGTTGAAAATGTGACAGAGTTAAATCGTATAGATACATATACATGCACAGTGCGTTAACTGGAGTGCAGGTATTAGTTACCCGCACTCCAGAGCATGCCCATTGATTGGTTCAATTTGTCCGGGGTTTACATTTTGTGACGACAGAGAAACAGATTGCGATAGAAATCATATTCAGATGCTCGTTCATTGGTTACTTTTTTGTGGGGTTTCATATTGTGGTATCAAGGAACGTGCTTTTATGTTTGACTATGATACAAAAGAGAAAGAACATCAAAACACTCGGCAATCTGATTTATACTCGGGGGCTCTGCCCCCTCGTAGAAATCAGATAGCCTCGCGTTTCAATGCTCTTTCTATTTCATTGATGACTCTCTTTTACATTCAATTATTTTTACATGCCAAAATGGTTTCGTTAAGGGCCTTCTAGAAGATACAATTATGTTCGAATGAGTTATTTTGTTAAAACAGAGTTTTATATGATTGTAATCTTGCAATGCGTGTCTACTTAATCCTGATCTGTGAACATGTACGGTGCTAGCAACACCAGGTAAGCTCAATTGGTAGAGCGTTGGCCTGTGAATCGAGAGACCCGGGTCCGATTCCCGGAAAGTTTAGGTCATTTTGTGATGATTGGTCATGAAATCCTTCGATGTACCTCTGCTCTGGCATGTACACAAGTAACTGGCAGTTCCTTGCGAAAGTGAAGACATTTAGTACTGGGAAACTGCTTAGCAGCCTGTCAAACTATGAACGGTGTTGTGGCTGAGCTCTGCTCTGGTAAATTCAATGTGGCTTTCTACCATGACCCGGAGGGTAAACGAACGTTAGGTTTTAAAACAAGTAGCAATTGTAGTCTGTTCAATCCCCATCCGAAGAGGAGAAAAAGTGCAAAAAGAAGATTAAAGAAAGTACATGCATGTACACTTTTAAATACAACTTAACAAATCAAAGGTAATAAAGCCGAGATATGAGAGCTATTCAATAATGAAGTTTTAAGCTGACATCTTTTTATAATTTTGAGCTATATAGCATTGACTAAAATATAGAAAATTGCTTATATGCATTGAAAATAACATAACATTCATAACATCAAAAAGTTATGAATTGGACAGCTGACATCCTTGCCATTGCATTCTTCCTTACTGTGTTCTACCTTTCAATATGATCTGAACAAAACTATTGAAGAAAAGAAACAAAGGTGCAACACTTCGAAATAATAAAGTGAATGATTATTATACGTGTACGTTCAATCCTCTTGAATGAGATCAATCCGCCTTTGAGTTTCAAGTTGATATCTCAGATAAATTGGTTCTGTTTAAAAGCTCATTATGTACAAGAATTGCTTTTTTGTGTGTCTTGTTATAGGTTCCAAAACGATACTTGTTGGCCAAGTACCTGATATTGCTATCTGCGAATATGTAAAGTTACAGTGATTTAGTTTGGGGCTTCCCTTTAAGAAGATTTATGAATGGTATCGATTGAAAATACATTTGTTTTGGAAAAGTAATTCCGGTTAGGTGGTTTCCTTCAGTATGATAGAAAGATATTTTTATTTCCTCCACGTGGGAGAGCCAATGTATATATTTTTACGATTGATTATTTTCTTTATTAGTTTTATACAATAGAGAATAGATTTCAAATCGTTTTTGACAACAAAAATATTCGTTTTTACAAAAATAAAGTTGTTACTGTTATCGTCAGCATGTTCCGGTTCAGTTATAATCAGTGGATTTCTGGTCCTTGTTTTGTCCAAATTTGCATGCATTACACTGGTGGCACAAATGGGCACAGGTGCTCGTTCAGTCTTACCCCTTTAAAAGTGAAACATTTTTTTCGAGAAAAAAATCCTTAATAAACCCTTAATGATATACAAATAATTAAAAAAAAATAGTGATAATAAATTTACCCTCTATACCTGTAAAAACATAGGTACCTTGTTTTTTACTGGTATATAAGGTCAATTTATTATTATTTTTTATAATCATTTCTTTATCATAAAGAGTTGATTTAGGAGTTTTTTAAAAAAAAATCATTTTAAAGGGATGGGATGATGGCACAAACATTATTACCATTCAGGAAGGTATCAATCATAGTGTGAAAAATAATAAGCCAGTAAGAACCTGTTTATACCCCCTCCCCCATCGCCGTTTTTCGGCGGCTGGAATATGATAATAGTCTCCTTGCATTTTTCCGTCCAGAACATAACTCGAAATGTATCGAAACTTTATAGGCGGATAGATCTCATTTAGGAAGAACGCACTGTACAAGAATAGTAACTCTGGTCTTTATAATTTAAGTGTTATTTTCCTTTGTTTTTTTTATATTGCTTACATTTTGTCAGGAGCATAACTAGAAAAGTTTTTGAGAAATCATTTTAAAACGTTATATGTGGATATATAAATATTGAAAGTAAACGGTTGTGAAAATAATCGCAAAGTTTGAAGTAAGAAATCCGGACAACCACAATCTCTTCCTGTATTGACTATCAAGTGAGCTAGATTTTAATCTTAGGTGACAATGTAGTATTACAAACGTTTGAGATAAGACATTTGAAGTCACTACTTATTAATGATATGAAATATGATAAATAAGATCAACAAGGAAAAGCGGCATTCAATGAACGCAACCCCCACCCGAACATGTAACAAGAGCCAGTGTAATATATACCATGTAATTTATCACAGTTCCGCTCGACATCAAATATTATGAGATTTATTCGGAAGCGGAGAAAATGAACTTGGTATATAGATGGCAACGGTTGAATTCTGAGTTTTAAAAGCAAAGTTTTAAATTTGGCTGTTATTGCATAAAGCCGATAATAGGTTTGAAACAATTTTGTTATAATTTTATATTGCGTTAATAGGTTGTCGTCAGGAAAGAAAATGCTTGTTTTCACAGAATTATATTTAGATTATTGTTATCGTTTATTATTAATATTGTAATTACTTCTGCGTTTTTATCATTATAATATCCATTTTCAACAGTTTCTACAAAGTTAAAGTAAAATTAACATACAAAAAAAATCAGTGTTATAAAGTTTCACGGTATTTCTTATACATGCATATGCAAATGTAAGTTCAAAATAAATATTCGTAGATGACAACTTACACCACGAACATTCTCTTACAGTGCTTCACTGCATACCTTTCACGGGACCCAAGGAAAATGACGAATATCAGGTATTCCTTACAACCGGGGACCAATCAAAGAAACTTTCCTGGGAAACTCCATGTCAAGTGTCATCATCACATAATGGTTACAGTGTTTGGGTTGACAGGACGAAAACGAGACAAACAATAGAAGGATTTGGCGCGGCGCTCACTAATTCTGCTGCTTATGTAATTTATCACAGTTCCGTTCGACATCAAATATTGCGAGATTTATTCGGAAGCGGGGAAAATGAAATTGGTAAATAGGTGGCAACAGTTAACTTCTGAGTTTTAAATGCAAAGTTTTAAATTTGGCTGCTTTTTTTCGTTTTTTTAAGGTTTCCATTTTTTTATGTTTTGAAGATACCAAAATCAGTTTATCAGTTTTATGTTAATGCTGCTCGTTTCTTACTTACAGTAACTGCTGTTCATAATTCATGGTTTCTCTTCCAGAAATATATATTTAAAACATATTTTAAGATGATTTTATTTGCAGTTAGTTTGAAATATGAACTTTTTATGAATGAATTAATTCACATCGTATGTAGGATACTTTTATTTAATATATTTCATTGAAGGTGTAAGTTATTTGCGGCTACCAATGGGATGTTCTGATTTAAATGCTGTTGCACCTTACACGTATAATGATATTCCGAGTGGACAAACGGATTTCAATCTTAACCAGTTCAGCATCAACAAAGATCGTGCATTTGTTATACCAGTTTTAAAAGAAGCCTTATCGATCAACCCGAACTTAAAAATCATGGCCACTCCTTGGTCAGCTCCAGCTTGGATGAAGAACAATCGTAACCTAAATGGTGGAGACTTTATTGATAGTTGGAACTACTGGCATACATATGCTCAATATTTTGTAAAGTTTATTGAAGCTTACAGATCAGAAGGTATAAATATTGAATCACTTACTGTTCAAAATGAGCCACTGCTGTCACGTGATGACTACCCGACAATGAAAATGAGCGCTGACCAACAGACGGCTTTTATCAGAGATCATTTAGGACCGTTGTTTAAACAACGTGACATTCACACCAAAATTCTTGCCTTCGATCACAACTGGTCAGATTCATGGTACCCAGAGCAAGTTGTAAGCGACGGTAATGTTTAATATTTCTAAAACATAGGATACTAGTATATTCATTGTAGCGTTAATTTTATTTGAAAATCATTATCTGTGAGAGATAACGATTACCGAATGCTACAACAGCATTTATCTAACTTTTATCAATTAAGATATGTCCTAAAACGTTTATAAAACTTTACATTTCTTAATGGTAAAAGAGGCCTCCGTGCATTAAATGTACTCGAATTTGACCCTAAAACTTGTAGTTAATTCATGAAGATCAAAAGGACTTATTCTGGATGCAATTAGTTTATATACGCATATATGACATTTAAAATAATGGTAACTTGAATAAATGCACAATTTTACTCTCTAATATGCGTGTAACACATTGAAAATTGATTGGTATATTTTAATAACGTTGTGAGAAATTTTATTTTCAAGTTCACTAGAGATTATCGTTTTCTTGCAGGCAATGCAAAGCAGTATATTTCTGGGGTAGCCTGGCACGGATATGATGGAAGACACGACACACCGAGTGCATTTCATGACAAATTTTCAGATGTTGGTGAGCGTTGTTTATGTCACACGAATTAACTGCATAAATAATGCAACATTTGTATTCCTTAACATATATTAAACTTTAATATGGAGATAGACTTATTCATGATTGACATCGATGCAATGATATTTTATACAGTTTACTGCACCTTTAAAAAAACATTTTTGAAATTTGATTATCTATTAAACAGCAAAACGTGATATACTACATGTAATATTGTGTTAAAGTTATGTTGATTTTGTTTTTATTACTGATAAAGTGTCGTTATTTAACATATTTTCTTCTAGATAATTATTTCACGGAGATATCTGGTGGATCATGGGATACAAATTTTGCTAGTATTCTGACTTGGGATATGAGAATAATCTTTATTGGTCAAACAAGGAACTGGGCAAAAACTGCACTCCTATGGAGCATTGCCCTTGATCAGAATCATGGACCAAAGGTACATGTATATGCATATTTAAATTTAATATGAGCTGAAGATAGTTTGAGTTGTTGTACATGTACAATGCAGCCTCCACAAATCGGCCCTCTGTAAGACAATCACCTCTACAGCAATAGTTTCAATAATTCCCAGAGTAAGATATAACTTATATAATACCGCTCTAGAACTACACCTCCCAGAAACAACCAAATTTTTGTTTCCCAAAGGGTGTTGCTTTGTAAAGGTTGAACTGTACCATTAGAAACGAACTATGGCGGTAAAGGTTCAATGCTAAGGTTTAGCTGGATGAATTTTGTTGCATTTTTAAATCATCGATTGTATACATGTATCAAGTACATTTACTAAAAAGTAAATGTACATTGTATATACACGATATAATTCCATAGAAAATTTTCATGACACAAACCTTGCTGACAAAAACGTTTTGTTTTAAACCTTTTTCAAGTTTAAATGTATATATTGCTACTATGTGAAATTTTATACAATTAAGAATAAAATATACTTTCAGGTAGCAAACCTTGGAGGATGCGATGATTGTCGAGGTGTAATTACAGTGCAGAACAACAACTACACAAAGAACGCGGAATATTATGCTCTAGGTCACATGAGCAAGTTTGTCAAGCCTGGTGCAGTACGTCTAGAATCAAACTACATCAGTTGGGATGACCTTCGGACGGCTGCGTTTGTAAATACAGATGGTAGCACTGTTATTGTCGTTTCCAACCCAAGCTCGAGCAAGTCTGCAACCTTTTCGCTAGATATTGATGCCAAGCATTACCAATATAATAACTTACCTCCGCAGTCTGTAGTTACATTTGTGAAGGAAGTACAGAATTAAAATAGACTCATAGTCATATACATATAGTACTATTAATTTTTATAGCTGAACAAAAGTTGTTTTCTTTTTTTACTGAAAAAAAAAGCTTGGCACATACTTTCTCTCCAGAAAACACAACAACTTTGCTCTCTATTTGTAGCAGGAGAAGGCTACTCCCGAGGCGAGATGTTGTTGTGTTAGCAAGTTTTTCTATCTATTTGTACGCTACTTTATTTATGTAGAGACAAGGCCTCAAAATATAGTAAATTATCGATTGTATAGATTTACATTTTCAGCTATATATTTTGTTTGGTCCTATCTGGGATACATTGTCCCAGGCCCAATCCATATATTCCGTTCTAGACTTGGAATTTAAGTGTCACTAAGAACTATCATGACGCACAATAAAATTGTCTAAGCATTATTATATTTCTTAAAGTCTTAACATTAGATATTAAGTAGTACATGTACGTGATACTGCCTTGTGAACTTATAGAAGAAAAGTAATAATATGACCACCCTAGATGACTCGGTTACTATAAGATTAAAGTTCTCCCCAATTACAAATTTGTTTCAGTTTGCTGTTTTATGTTTAACCCTCATAATCCTTTGCTATTATAAAGAAATAATTATCTTAGAAATGATACGAGTTTGGTGTTTAACAAGCCATTCAGATCTACAACTTCTAGATGATTTTTCAGTAATTCGTCCCTCAGATCTGGTCAATGAAGTAAATTTCCAACAGCCTACTGGTATTCCAGATCATTCACTGTGGACTTGGACTGTGCAACATACATTTGATAATATACATGATCCTTTGGTTTCTACTAAGAAAATTGACCAAATTAGATTTGAAAAAGATAAAATACCTGGACACTTTTTACAGGGAGATAATGTGGTGACACAGCTATTTCATTAAGTGAATGAGATGGAACAGGGCTTGCGTTCACAAGATTCTATTGGTCATGTTATATGTTATTCTGTAACATAATTAAGTCTGAAATGATAGACATTATTCCTCACAAAGTATTTGCTGACAGGAATAGTATCTCGAACCGTAAACACAAGTGTGGAAAACCTTGGTGGTGTGAAGAATTAACTGGTTTATGGAATTCAGCATGTGTTGCTGAGAAAAATGGTTAAGATGTTCTTGTCCATATAGAAAAAGGCAATTAAGATTACAGTACAATACACATAGAAATTGTTTAAGTAAAAATGTACAGCGATGTAAAAGGAAATACTGGTATACGGTACAGGAAGAGTTGTTATCTTATATTGAACTTGATGAAAAAATGGAAAGATATTGGGAAAATACGTATCAATTTAAGTAAGAATAAGTCTTTTCCTATGGAACTTGTTGATGAGGATGGTTCTATTGTTTCAAACCCAGATAATGTCTTGAAAAGATGGGAATAAAGCTTTAACATTTTATACAATGATGATCAGGGTTTAAACTGTAAGAATAACTGTGTTAATGGAGATGATAATATTTTTCATATTGAAACACATGGTCTAAAATTTATAGTGAAAGTATTTTTATTTTGAGGTAGAAAAAGCTATTAAGAAAGCTAAAAATGATAAAGCTAGTGGTTTTGATAGCTTACCCTATGAAATATTTAGAAATAATACCTGTATTCTCATTCTGTAGAGTTTTTAATGTTTGTTATGAAACTGGTAAGATACCAAGATACTATGACAAGTGAATTATTAACCCTATACCAAAATCTAATATGTTAGATCATAGAGACCCTCTCTCATATAGAGGGATAATTTTAGCGGCAAGAATGTACAAGTTGTATTGCTCTGTTTTAAATGATATGCTTTCAAAATGGTTGGAAAACAATGATAAGCTTGCAGATGAGCAAAACGGTTTCAGAAAGGGGAGAAGTACAATTGATCATTTGGCAAGTTTGACATCAATTATTGAATCGAGACTTAAATAAACGACTACCTACAATTGCTGCATTTAAAGATTTTCAAAAAGCATATCATAGAATCGATAGATCCACTTTGTGGAACAGTATTGCTCGAATGGGGGTAAATAATAAAATGTTGAAAGCTGTTATGGCACTTTATACACATGTTCAGTCTTGTACTAGGTTAAATGGATATATATCTGATTGGTTCAATATAAAGTTTGGTTTAAGTCAAGGGTGCATTCTTTCACCTGTACTTTTTAACTGTTTCATAAATGATTTAGCCATATAATTGAATGCATTAGGGCTTGGATCGAAATTTAAAATGGTAGTTGTTTATCAGTTTCAGTTTTTATTTGGCAAATCGGCATATTTAACATACCTTTGGCCAATTTAACAAATACAAATGACGAATATGGCCAAGACATATAACATACATAGTTTACAAGATAAGCATATAAACATATAAACAAACGTGTACATTTTCAAAGTTCAAGAAGCAGCTTCCGTTTCTAGACATATCTTCCTTAACTGGAAAGCCTCATATATGTATTTTGCAGTTTTATACAGCTTACATTTTCTACTACAAGACATAATATTAACAAATTTATGTACATTGGGCCATGAACAATTACCCAAATATTTAGCTCTCAAATCAACATATGCAGGACAAGTTAATAAAAAGTGATACTCCGATTCAATCATTTTTGTATTACACATTTTACAGAGTCGCTCGTCTCTTTGTGAACCACTAAATCTTCCAAATTCAATTTCTAGGTTGTGAGAACACATTCTGAAACATGTTAAACATTTTCGTAATTTATCATTTCTTATAATGCTCAGATATCTTTCATAACCAAAACATATTTTATACTTTCTATAGTAATCTAATATAGACATATTCAATGTTGTCTCATTCCAAGATTGTATAAACTGATCTCTAATACGTTGTTTCATAGCATGAAAATAATTTACATCTTGCCTAAAATTCACTAGAAGATTACTGTAGCCTAAATTGTCAATCAGTTGTTTAATCTTATAGGCCCAGCAATTCACATTATTTCCATTGCTAACATCTAAATATAATCTATATATAGGTGAATCCTGATTTTTCATTATTTTTAAGCAATATTTAATAGCTCTTTCTTTACAAATAACAGAAAGTGGGTACCTACCCAGTTCACCAAGAACAGCTAAATTAGGTGTTTGTTGTTTAACACCCAAAACAAGTTTACAAAATAATATATGTATTTTATCTACTTCATCAATGATGTTATATGCAGGTGATATAGCTTGATTGCAAAGAATGAACACAATTTACAATTGATGTTAGACTGTCTATGTGAATGGTGTCAAAATAACCACATGTTGATCAATATGACCAAAAGTAATGTTGTATACTTTAGGACAATGTCTATGCAGAAATCTCAGTTTGTATACTTCAGTACACTCAAAAGTATACCTATCTTGGTCTGACACTAAATGAATTTTTAGATTATAAAGTGACTGCTTAGTTTGTGTCACAAGCAGCAGGAAGGGCCTTATTATTACTCATAGCAAAATTCAAGGCAATAGGTGGAATGCCATTTCATGTTTACACAAAATTCTTCGACAGCCTAATTTGGCCAATCATTGCATATGGTGCAGGCATCTGGGGCACTAGACAGTTCAGTTGTATAGATGCAATACAAAACAGGGCCATGTGTTTTATTCATGGGAACTGGTAAATATACACCTAAACTTGCTGTTGCAGGTGACATTGGCTTGGAGCCAACTTTTTCTAGACAACTGAAATGTGAAATGAACTTGTGTTGCAGATTTTCAAAAATGTTAGACAGAAGAATAAATAAAATGGTGTACAATGATGATTGTAAACTTTTATCTGGAATGCATTGTAAAAACTGGCACTTTACAGTAAATGAGTTGTTAAAAAATATCACTGTAGTGAATATATTGATGTAGAAAATGTACATTTATATAAGCAGACTCTATTAGAGAAATTGCAAATAAACTTTTTTTTACCAGTATCTAGATAATTGGATTGAATCTTAACATGAGTTATACTGTTCGCGTGGGTCTGGAAGTAATAAATTGAGAACATACAGGCATTTCAAATTTGATTTTGAAACTGAGAACTATATCAAAGTACTGCTTCCATATAAGCATAGATCAGCGCTTGCAAAATTTCGGTGTGGAGTTGCTCCAATTAGACTAGAAACTGGTCGCTATGAATGACTAGCAGTCAATGATAGAATATGTCCATTGAGATATTTTAAAGTGTAAAGAATTAAACATCTAAGCTGTTTTAAAGTATTGTAATAAATTAAAGTTCTTATCTAATAGTTGAGTACTATTATCAATCAAACAACGACTGTTGTGTATTTTATTTGATCTTACTGGACTGCTCATATATGACTATGTAAAATACCTTTCTATGTTAGGTTTAATCTGATCTAACCTTTTAAATGTGGATTGTATATTATGATACTTGTAACAACATACATATACTATAGTATACTATAATTCTTTATAAGAATGACCATTTACATGTATTTTAAGTTTTATTGAATGTATATTTGTATTATATGTACATGTAATGGATGAGACTGAAATAAACTAAATAAACAAATAAACATTGTTTGTGTGATTTTTGCTAAATTGCTCAGTAGCAAAATGTTTTATTGAACTTGCTCATGGGCCTTGTTATATCTTTTACAATTTAATGGCATGTAGAACTATATTAGAATTAACAAGCAATTATCATAGTATTGCAAGCAATCCATAAGTCCCCTACCGGTTAGAAACCCAGCAACATTCTGAAGGGCCATTGGCTATTCACTTATGTTTCTATATTAAGTTAAATTTGTTGAAAAAGTTCTTTAAAAGTGATCACAAGAAAATGTTTTTATATACAGACAGACAGACAGACTGAATGACACTCTGTAGTTATTTTTTTAAATATCCCTGTTATCAAAATATAACATTTTTAAAAGCCAACTTCTTAAAAAGGAGATAACTCTTGAAATAAAGATGCAAGACGTCATACATGATGTGAGTGTAACAAAGAACAATTAGTAATGAAAGTGTTGATAATGAATGTTAATTTTGAATTTGAAGTAAAAGAAAGTTAAAAGAATGAATAAGAAAAATTCAAAGTTTAAGGAGGAGATGAATCTGGAAATATGGATGTTAGATTTATAAACCTTGTTATATTATTATGATGTAGCAGTTTGAAGAAAATCGTATAATAATTGAAGAAGTTGGAGTAAAAATTACCAATGTCTCAAAAAAGTCAAGTTCAAAAGGGGCATAATTCTGGAAATAGTCTTTCTAGAGTATTGAACTTCCTCACAAATGTTGAGTGATAATAAGAAACATATAAATGAAGTTTGAAGTAGATACATTCAGAAATAAAGAAGTTATTAAAAAAAACAATATTTTTTTCATGAAAATTCTAAGTTCAAGGGAGGAAATTCTGATAAATTTTGTGCTAGAGTTGTAAACCTTGTCACATGTGATGTGGTTGATGACTAGAAACTTATGTTTAAAGTTTGAAGAAAACACCTAAAGAAATAAAGAACTTATAGTGAAAAAGCGTAAAACCTAGGATCAGAAATCTTGAAATTCAGTCTATTTATTGCCATAGCAACCGGAATTTTCAACATAGGAAAAAAAGAAAAGGATGTGCATAATCTCCAGACTGCCGTCTACCCATATTTTAAGTTTCATAAAAATATTTTCAGTACTTTTTGCGTTATCACTGGATTCAGGTTTGCAAATTTGCCATATTTCCAGTCTATTTGTTGCCATAGCAACCAGAATTGTCAACATAGGAAGAAAAGAAAAGGACGTGGATAGTCTCTATACTGCCAGCTATCCATATATCAAGTTTCATAAAAATATTTTCAGCACTTTTTGCGTTATCGCGGGATCCAGTTTTGTGGACGGACGGACTGACGGACGGACAGACGGACGGAGGTAAACCTAAAGTACCCTCCGGTAAACCGGTAGGGGACTTACAAGATTTAACACGGGATTGTTTAATGATTGATAAAATTAATAATTTTGATCGTCAGTATGCAACATGGTGTTTTAAATTTATAAACTTCCATACTGCAGTACGTTTATAAATAGTGAGACTCTAGATATATATAATCACTTCTTTGTTACTTATTGTGTACTTATGTACTTATTTATAAAAGATTAAACAACTTGAATAAACAAAAGATTGCATATTTGCCTAGAATCTAAGTATGGTAAAAATTTAGGCAAAAGAGAACAATCGTCGGTCACAGAATCCTTAAAAATAACCTATTGCAAATATTTCTGATTCGTTTTAAAATAAACTTACTTTTTTCACTCAGTTAATCTGTTTTATAACTTAAATGTTAATTATTTTAATGAATTACATGTCGCACACGTATTGCCTGTTTTGCAAAAATTATTTCCTCTGCGTCCGTACCAAAATAATCTCCGTCGCGTATTTTAGTGATACCACTTGTTCTCTGCCTGTCATTAGACTATAGACAGGTCTGTTTTGAGCTAAGGGTTAAGGGAGAACCGCCTCTCTGATAGTGGGCGTGGTTAAGGCTTTGTAACTTGTTATTCAATAATTCGTCAAGTAATATTGATCATAATTGCCCTCCCCCTTCTCGTCAACGAAGGTCAACGAAGACTAAATGCTAGCATATTGAATTTGGCGACAATTTAAGGCGGAGACGAACTTCAACAGAGGCGGAGCAAATGAAGTGAGTGACACTGCTTCAGTCGTTACCTCTCTCAACGGTTAAGTTTTAAAACGATCGACTATAGACTGGCTCATTGGCACGTTATTTAATAGGTAGATATAATTAGATAATTATAAAAAGAATATGATATTCAAACATGACACTATCACACCAGTTGAACATTTATTTTAATCCCTTAATGCTATGTGACATGTTGTACATCAGAAAAGCTATTTTTAATAGAAAATTTGAAATTTGAAAACAATGTGATTTTGTTAAAACAAAAATACACAAAATCAAGTCTACAATTTTCCCCATTCCTATACGGACAAATGCATATCTACTAGACGGCGCGTGCTAATAAAGAACAAGCAAATAAATTTAAGAAACACATATAATATTTAATGCATTAATGGAAAGCGCAAAATTATTTCCAACTCTAGATTTTTAAGGGCTAATTTAAAAAAAAATAATATCCGAAAAAAAATGAATACGTAATTTTCCTGACAAAAAATAAATCACTTAGAGACCAATTAATATTTGATAACAGCAGGAGTCTATACTCGTTATGAATACAATGAGTCTATACTAGTTATGAAAACAGCGAGAGTCTATATTCGTTTAACAGCGAGAATTCTATACTGGTTATGAATACAGTAAGAGTATATACTTGTTTTTAAAACAGCGAGAGTATATACTCGTTATGAAAAAACAGTGAGTGTCTATACTCGTTATGGACTACACTTTACAAAAATAAGTTTTACGGTTAAATAAGTTTTTTATACTTTGGCAAGAACATTCCGTGCTCACTGACCTTGTAGTTTTCTTCAAGTATGGTGCTACTTGACTTTAAGAATGAATAAAACATCAATTTTATATTTACGTAATTATTATTTCTATTATGTGTTTTGATAGTTCTAGAAATAGATGTTTTGGTATAACAGACCCAGCGCAGCATCGGAAATTGTAAGTTATTCGATTGGAATTTAAGTAATGCAGAATTAACTTAATCCAAGGGTCAAGATGTATAGCCGAGGGCTTGTTATTCCAGTTCTGATAGGAATTTGTTTCTTCATGTATTTTTTATATGAAGAAAGTGTTGTCTTTTTTGTATTTTTAAGAAACGTCAAAGTTTGAAAGCTGTTTCCTGATTGTTTTTCTGGACCAGGAGTTAAAATCCAATGCATGGAGTTAAAAATATACATTTTAGGCTTCTAAATATAGCCCATTTTCATTCAATGTGTTGTTAGGTTTTCATTTATACAAAATTTTGTATAAAAATTCATGTCCGGACACTGACGGAGTGAGATCTTGAGACTTGGTTTCCTACTACGTCCCCCATCCCACGATGGAGTAGGGTTACTTAGCCGACTCGCATCAAACTGACTGGGAAAGTATGTTTTAATGTTACAGTACAAAATAATTTAACTGAAATTCCTGTAAATTATCATTTTTGAGCCCCCATTACAGGGGAAGGGTTGTGGCATTTACATTTACTCCGGTCCGTCCGTCCATCCATTCTCTTTTGTGTCGCACATAGCTCAAAAGTATTTGACCTAGAGTCATGAAACTTTACAGGAATATTGGCCAGCATGTGAAGTTGTGGACCTGGGTGTTTGCATGCGGATTTATTCGGTATTTGTAGTGTCATTGCCCATGACTTAGTACAAATTTGCAATTTTCAACTTATGTCGCAGTTAGCTCTAAAAGTATTTGATCTGGGTGAAAATTGCTCAGCGTGTGAAGTTGTGCACCTTGTGTTTCGCTTGTGGATTTATTATGATTGTCAGAGTAATGTCCCTTGACTTAGTTGACTTAGTAAACATTTGCATTTTGCAATTTGTGTCGCATTTAGCTCAAAAAATAATTGACCTATGGTCATGAAACTTTACAGGAATATTGATAAACATGCCAAGTTGTGCACCTGGTGCTTTGCTTGTGGATTAATTCTACTTAGAGTTAGAGTTATTGCCCTTGGTTAAGTAGATTTCCAATTTTCAAATTGTGTCGCACTTAGCTCAAAAAGTATTTGACCGAGAGTCAAGAACCTTTATAGGAATGTTGGTCCGCATGTGTAGTTATGCACTAGGAGTTTCGGTTGTGTATTTTTTCAGTATTTCTAGAGATATTGCCCTTAAATTAGTAAACTTTTGCATTTGCCAATTTTTGTAAATTTTGTATATTTCAAAAAGTTTTTTGACCTAAAGTCATTAAACTGTACATACATGTTGGTTGGTATATGTAGTTGTGAACCTGTGAGTTTGATTGTGGATTTATTCAGTTTTGTAGAGTTATTGCCCTTGACTTAATAAAAACTATTCCAAAATGTTGTGTTATTTGTACTTTGAGTGTTTGATAAACCAACTTTACAGGAATGATGATCAACATAACTGTGAAGTTGTGCACCTGGGATTTTGCATGTTTATTGTTATATTTGTATCATTGCCCTTGACTTATTACAGCTAAAAAATGTATTTGTTCTGTAGTCCTGAAAGTATATGATGATGTTGGTCAGCATGTGCAGTTATGCACTTTGGGGTTTGTTTATGGGTTTAAAACGTGAAATTGGCAGTAGCGGTAGCTCAGCAGTAGCGAAATTATAAAACGTGAAGTTGGCAGTAGCAGTAGTTCAGCAGTAGCAGTAGCAAAATTATAATACGTGAAGTTGACAGTATCAGTGGCTAAGCAGTAGCAGTAGCAAAATCATTAAACGTGAAGTTGGCAATAGCAATGGCACAGCAGTAGCAGTAGCAAAATTATAAAACGTGAAATTGGCAGTAGCAGTAGCTCAGCGGTAGCAGTAGCAGTGGACAGCAGTAGCAAAATTATAAAACGTGAAGTTGGCAGTAGCAGTAGCTCAACAGTAGCAGTAGCAAAATTATAAAACGTGAAATTGGCAGTAGTAGTACTTAACTTAGCAGTAGCACTAGAAAAATTATAAAACGTGAAGTTGGCAGTAGTAGTAGCTCAGCAGTAGCAGTAGCAAAATCATAAAACGCGAAGTTGGCAGTTTCAGTGGCACAGCAGTAGCAGTAGCAAAATTATAAAACGTGAAGTTGACAGTTTGAGTAGCTCAGCAGTAGAAGTAGCAAAATTATTAAGCGTGAAATTGACTTAAGCAGTGGCTAAGCAGTAGCAGTAGCAAAATTATGAAACGTGAAGTTTGCAGTAGCAGTGGCACAACAGTAGCAAAATTATAAAACGTGAAATTGGCAGTAGCAGTGGCACAGCAGTAGCAGTGGCAAAATTATAAAACGTGAAGTTGGCAGTAGCAGTAGCTCAGCAGTAGCGGTAGCAAAATTATAAAACGTGCGATTGACAATGCTACTTCTACTGCCTACTTCACGTTATAATATAAATTTGCTACTGCTACTGCTCACTGCTACTGCTTACTTCCTAATGGTTTTCAAATCTTACGTTTTGAATATTGAAACTTCATCCTGTTCTCGTATTTTTTTCTTTCCTAGGTCTCATAACTCTTATAAGAAAATAAATGATTATTTTTGTTTAAGCAAAGAGAATAAGAAAATAAAGATTTATACTGTCATGTTGGGAGGGGCGTCATCTGAGAAGATAATTAAAAAATTCAAACAACTAAATATTTTCCCTAATAGTCACTTTTAATGAAACTTTTATTTGAAATACTAGCAATTTAATTATTTCCGGTGTATTGAAAGATAGACAGGGAAAAAACCGTGTATGTATTTTAATACTTTAATACCTACATATGATCGTTTTATCTCCCTTTACATGTCAATTAGGTACACTGTTTTTAATACTTTTCATGTTAGCTATAAAATTGTACTCTGTCCAATATTCACAAACTATCCATTTGTGTACTAGTTAGTTACCCTTACCAGGGGCTCTCTGTGGCATGCGCACTCCAATGTGATTGAGGGTAAAATATTTATATCATTTTCATTTTTCTCTTTCAGCCAATGAACGTCGTGCTTGCAACATGAAATGTTATTTTTGTCAATCATAAACCAACCGGAACATGTCGGATATTATTCATAATAGCCTTATCCGTAGTTTGACGGAAAAGACAGAGAATATGCAAACGGATCATGTTTTGTTGATATGATTTTTACAACAAATTCGCAGTGTTATCTTGCTAAGAATATTCATAAAAATATTTCATCTTAAGAAATATTTTATGTCAATGTGTTAAACTTTGCGTGATAAATGATAAACTTTATATAAATTACTGATTATGTTATACGTAAAACTAACAGATATGATAAGTTAAACAAACATTACCCCATGTAGTGCTATATTTCAAAATGTGTTGGGTGTAAAATTGGATATGAATTAATTCAAAATGTAGAGGTAAGTACTCACTATATATAAACAGGAAACATATGATAAAGGTGGAAAATTAATTTGTGTTTTTTTTTTCTGTTTTGAAAATGGAATTCAATAGGTACATTTGTGTATATGATCAATTTCAAATGTTTATATAACTTATTGATATGGACTTTGCTAAATGACAATATTCATAGAAACAATTAATTTGTTGCATGTATCATGGATATTTTTAAAGGTCACAATTCCTAGAATTTTAAATGGTCGACACGCGCAATATTTATTTTATTTAACGACGCTATAAAAGTTTACTTAGCAACAAAATGGCCGACATCCGAACGTTATACGCGAGTTTGTTTTGAAAGCTTGAAATAAATTACGAAGCTTGACTTCCGTCACTTTGTAAATTTAAAGATATATCAATTTGATATGTAGGAAGGAATTTCAAGTTCCCACAGGTGCTCGTCCATTCTTGGTGCCCATACACCACCCCCTGAAATCCTGTGATAAATGAAAGAAATACAATTTTAATTTCTTTTTTTTTTATAAACTTATACCACAGAAAGGTTTAGTGGGCGTAAGGCTATTGAGGTTTTAAACTTTTAAGCGAAAAAGTACGTTTAGGTTTTGTACTTTCGTTTTCGAAAAAAAGGCCGATCATCACGATTTTAAAGTTGGAGCTTCCGAGTTTTAAAGTAAGTTATTTAAGATTGTATATAAGCCAGAAGAAGAAACAATTTTCTAAATGCACGACGGGTAAAGAGTTGCATAGTAGCCTGTATTGTAACAATACTCGACATTGTTGTTGTTCCACAGCGTGTCCTAGTAATGCTCCATAGCGGCCACTAGGTGACATTTTCGTGGTATAAGTAAAGTATATATGATTTTTTTCAATTTATTTTCTCTTTCATTTATCACAGAACGTTTTTTTTCGGGGGGTGTATGGGCACCAAGACTGGACAAGCACCTGTGCACGTCCTCTGATAAACATAGTAATGGCTATTTATAAAATGACAGCCTTTTGAAAAAGATCTATAAAACAAGAATTCAGTCCAGTCCTTACAGTTTTACAGGATATATTTTATATAATACTGCAACTTCAAACCCTAATTTACAATGTGTTCTCTTTATTTGAGGAATAGGCATGTTACTCCAATATTTCCCGTTAGTTTTACTGAAAATGCCTTGATTAAAGTCACAATCCCTTCTTACTTGATAAAAGTCACAATCCTTTCTTCCTTGATTAAAGTCACAATCGAAATTAATGACATCAACGTCGGTTAAAGTAAGAATTATAACCATGTATCTAACATTTGATAAGGTTCTTAAAGGAAGTCCACTGAGGTACATAAGCCTAAAAATAGAAGTAATAACATAGCTCAGCTGGGGGCACTTAAAACAAAAAGATAGGCTTATGATACTCAAAAATAAATTGATACTCTTTAATTTAAATGTATGCTATTCTTTGCAACCCTTTTTAATTTTGGGTCATTTTTCACAATTAGAATTTTTCACAATTAGAACAACTATTCTAGAAAAAAAAACAGTGAGTGAATGATCTAAAATTTTGCAACAATACATGCTTCAAAGAAGAAACTATTTCACTTAGGGTGTTGCCAATATATAAATCAAATGTCGTATGTCTGCCATATTGGAAAATCATAGCCTTTGTTTGAGAAGTATTGATATTTAATCTCAAAATATTACAATAATTAGCGACATCGTTTATCATTATAATGGTGATGATGGTATGTTGTTTTTGTTGATAAAAAAGCTGTTTTGACAATAAAATGATGATGAGAACAGAACAGAACAGAACAGAACAGATACTTTATTAAGATTTGTACATTGTACATCATCTATAATACAATAATATTTACAAGCATAACGTCAATATAATGGTAATAGCAAGTATGACATTTTCAAAATTCTTAATCTTAATTTATCTAGTAACAAGAAAATGAAATAATAAATATGTATACTACAAATTAAAAAAGTAAAGACATACAAACAGGAGAATGAGCAATAATGATGTTTAACGCTCAACATTTAACAGTGTGTTTCTCAAAGCAAGTGCTTCTTTAACAAATTTGGATAACTGAATTAATTCATATTTACTATTTATGTCAACATTTCAATTTGTTGTATCTTTGCCTGAAGAAGTTTTCTCTGTTTGATAATTTTCAAGAATAACAACTACACTTTGAAATTGAAATGGCCATTTAATAATAAATGACGGAAAAACATATAATACAATGTTGATATGAAAGTTATCAAACTAACATAAAATTGTGAAATGGCCATTTAATAATAAATGACATATAAACATATAAAACAATGCTGATATGAAAGTTATAATATAACATAAAATTGTATACAAAGCAAGCAAACATTTCTGAAAAATGTATATAAAATTATATACACACATATCCCGAAAAATTTTCAAAGGTTGGGTTCTAAGAATATTGCCCAACCTAAGAATATTGCCTAAAACTGTGTATGAAATTAATATACACACATATCTTGAAGTGAAAAGAAAAATCATTTGTATATAAAATTATAAACAAACACAAAACCTTATTGATGTTTATAAGTTTGTCAAAAATTGAATACTGAATGTGGGTGGGATGGTGGGTTATTGAAAATTGTTATGAATTATTTCTTCTTCTAAAATGGCGGACTTAATCAGCATCAATTATCACATTGTACTTACTCATAACGATAACCTTAGTGTACTTACTAGTACGACTTTTCGAACCCAATATATTTCGACCTATGACTAAAGACCTAATGAAACCCACCATCAAGCTTGTAAGTGACCATAAAAACATTTATTTATTTGCAATAAATTAAGTTTTATGTCAACATTTCAATTTGTTGTATCTTTGCCTGAATAAGTTTTCTCTGTTTGATAATTTTCAAGAATAACAACTACACTTTGAAATTGAAATGGCCATTTAATAATAAATGACGGAAAAACATATATTACAATGTTGATATGAAAGTTATCAAACTAACATAAAATTGTGAAATGGCCATTTAATAATAAATGACATATAAACATATAAAACAATTCTGATATGAAAGTTATAATATAACATAAAATTGTATACAAAGCAAGCAAACATTTCTGAAAAAATGTATATAAAATTATATACACACATATCCCGAAAAATTATCAAAGGTTGGGTTCTAAGAATATTGCCACAAATTATGTAAAACAGAGTTCAATAATTGTAAAAATTTATAAACTGATGGATTTCTGGTATATTTAATTTTCAAATATTTTTTTCTTAACTCTGCATAACAACGACATATACAAACAAAATGAAATTCATCTTCAATGTCTGAGGCATTACAACTTAAACAATACCTTTCCTCTCTAACAATTCTATTTCTAGAATATCTGCCAGTTTGTATTCTCAAAGACAAAGTACTCATTCTTAATCTACAGAAATAAAATCTAAAACATCTTGGCAAGATATCCAAATAAAGTTCATACTCAAAACTACATTTACTATTTTTGTACATATACAATACAGAACTATTATCTAAGGTAGCATACCATTCCTGTTTAAAAGAATCAATAACGCGACTTCTAAATTCAAATAAAAATATTTTTTTGTCAATAATATTAACATTATCAAAAACATATGAAAATCCATAATCATTCAAAAGCTTTTTTACATTTGAAACCCAGTTTTTATGACCATTGTTGCTATCATACAAAGCTTGATTATATACTGTCTTAAGGATTATGTTATCAGTTTCTACAATTTTTAACCAGTATTTTATTATCCTTACAAACCTATGAATATATAAGGGATATCTTCCCAGCTCGCCGTATACACTAGCATTACAGGTGTTAGGTTGAACTCTTAATAACCTTTTACAAAATTTTAAATGTATTCTTTCTAGCTCTTTAGACTTAGTATATCCCCAGATTTCACATGAATAATTTAATATCGATGAAACAAATGAGTCAAATAACTGACATAATGTTCTGGGAGAAAGGTCAAATTCTTTCAATTTACAAAGAAGTACATTCATTGCCTTCAAAGCTTTACCACTCAGATATTCCTGATTTAATGTAAAATTGCCCGTATAATTCAAAACTGTCACAAGATAATTAAAATCATTAACTACTTCAATATTTTGGCCATTATAGTTCCATTGCTCAGTTGGTAAAATATGACCTCTTTTTCTAAATACCATTATTTTAGTTTTTGTTGTATTTACTTTAAGGCCACAGTTGTTACATTATAAATACAAAAGATCTAATAGTTCCTGTATTTCCTCAGGGCTTTTGCCTATAATTGCCATATCATCTGCAAAAAGTAAAAGTATTAAAACAATATCATCTAGTATTAAACCTGAGTCGGGATTGTTTTGAAGATACAATTCGATGTCTTCAACAAAAATTGAAAATAGTAGAGGGGACATTACCTCCCCTTGACGAAGACCAACAGCATATTGGAAATATTCAGAATAACTTGAACAAAGTTTAACACAAGACTTAATTTTCTGGTACATATCACGAACAATTCTCAATAATTTACCCTGTATTCCAAAATTATACATTTTTAACCATAAACCATTTCTATAAATGGAATCAAAACACTTCATCATATCAACAAATATAACATATTATCTTTTATTTTCATTTAAATATTTTTCAACTAATGACATAAGTACAAATATAGCATCTACAGTAGACCTTCCTTTACGGAATCCGAATTGAGCATCCGAAATAGTGTTATGTTCGTTACAAAATTTCTCAATTCGATTATTTATAACAGTAGTAAACAATTTTGACATACAACTAAAAAGAGTAATACCTCTGTAATTATTTACGTCATCGTGACAACCTTTTTTATGTAAAGGGATTATAATACCCTCTGTCCATTTCTCGGGGAAATAACCCGAATCTAAAATACCATTAAATAAATCACAAATATGAGCCGATAAAATATCTATACTTTCAATAAAATACTCGTTTAATAAGCAGTCGCTACCATACGCTTTGTTACGCTTTAGTGATTTTACAGCAGTTAAAATTTCACAAACTGTAATTGGTTGGTCTAATTCTGGAAAAATATCATTTGACTTCATAAAATCATTATTATGACAAAACTGATTAGCCTCCTCATTGCAACAAGCAAATAAGTCGTTACTTATATTAGAAAAATATTCTTTAAATTGTTCAATTGTAATATTTTTTCCAAAATTGTTCGATTTCTTTTTAAAATATTTCCAAAAATCTCTAGGTTTACCTTTCTTTAAATTTTCTATCTCAGACATTTTCTTTCTGTAATGTAAGCTTTTCTTTTTTCTAACAATACTTTTATAAAATGACTTATTTTCACACAACCTTATTCTAAAATTATTTGTCTTTGAGATATTAAACAACCAATATGTTACCTTAATACCCTTAATAACCTTGTAAAGAATGTAAATAAGGCCGTGACGAGTCGGGGAGATTTTTTATATTTCAGGCATATTCCTATTTTTTCCTAAACATTTCCAAGTATCAACCGTTGGTCAAACACTAGTATTATAGTCGGTCTCTTAAGATATATAAATAAAGTTAACTTATTATAAGAGAGATTTGCTTATATAAATACCACTTCTTCAAAATCACGCACGCATCCGCTTACACAAAATAAAGTTATGTTTTGACTTAAAAATATACAGTTTTGCAATTTTCTGCTGTACACTTCAATTGCAATTGCAATGTTCAATTGTCTGAAAATGAGAATTCATGAAAATTCGTTTTCTTTAAAAAGAAGAACATATTCAGATTCAAATATTAGTTATTAAATAATCAATACGATCCTTTTTATTCAATGAATGCATTCAGTATAAAATTGGCAAGGTAAAATATAAGTTTTTTTCTATATAAATTGCAATCTGTCATTGTTCTGTTTTTATTGAAATCGTTTCTCAATTCATAAAAAATACCTTGACCTCAACAAAGGGAAAATGTATGTTTGAAAAGAAAATTCGGTAAAAAATTATTCAAAGCATACAATTGTAAAATCAATATTTCAGTAGTTGAATTGTATTTACTTAGAGTCAGTGTAAAATGATTGGTGCTATCATGTGTTTATTCAAATCGAAATAAAGACCTGTCCGAACAAGATTAATATCTGCTGACAAGGTTTAAATTAAATTTCAACAATAAAAAGGCTCGTATTAGAATTTAAAAGCTTCACGCATGAAAACACTCGAATGGCTGATACCATACATTTACTAACTTTACCAAAGACATTTTTATGCATGTATTAAAAATTGATAGTGTGTCTTATTACTGTACATGCAAGTGGAATCATTATCCATCTAATGTAATTTACAGTTTTTGAATATTTGGTTATAAGATTTCCATATAATTGAAAAAATGCTATTTCATAGCAAATATCAAATCAAAGCACAGAAGGCGCTGAATTTGTTTGGGTCTCAGAATGTCAGAAAGGTATAGGTTGTGAGATTATAAACCAATTTGTTTTTGTAAAGTGCCACCAATGCTTTCCAGCGTTTTAATTGTAGTAAATTGGCTATAAGACTAATTTAAACACTGATATTCAATCCAATGTTTATTTGACTTAAACAATTAGAAAAAAAATGAGTTGCCTTAATTGGGAATTGAACTCCAGACCTCTCGCTTCCTAAGCGAGCGCGGAAACCCCTCGGGCACGGTGAAGTTATTTGTAAACAGCCTGAAGAAAACTATATTATTCTATATTAGGGTTTGTAACGACGCTAACTGTTGTTTAACACATGTAAATAATCATGGAGCTTAAAGAATAAAACAATATTAGAAATCTTCGACCATTCGGGAATTATTTTGCTTGAAATTTAATGCGCCTGTCATTTGACCATCTTTACGCAGTGATCTCCCCTGAATTTTTCGGCGTTAGTTTACATATAAAGGGAAGCGGACTACTTTCGGCACTTGCAATTAACAGCATTAGAGTCCGAAATTTCGCTACCATTATTTGTTTGGTCTGACGACCCAAACAAATAATCAAAGTGCTGAAGGCACTGCAGTTGGGACGTATGAAGGATCAAATAACTATTTTTTCTATTTCGGGGCAGATAATTCAATGAGTGAATGGTGTTGCCGGTTGATAAATATAAAGTGCACAATTCAGTAAATGAACAGTAGTTGACACAATTATTCTATGACACACATGTTCAAATATATTATTTAGGTTACATGTACGTGTAGGTCCATCATAAACCCATATTGGCCTTTTTTGACAAGAGCAACAAGTGGAATTAGAGCTACCAGAGGAAACTGCAAGCTCGACTATTTTAACACATGACATAATAAAGGGAGACAAAGTTATGAAAAAATAATCAATTGTGATATATATATATATATATATATATATATATATATATATATCAAATTTTCTGTATCAGTATCAAGTAAACACTCAAATGGTCAATATTTTTTGCATCACATTATATGAATGTGACCATGTCATTAGAACTTATAATGGCTTTTGTTTACTGCACTTCTAATGCTAATCTCTTTCACTGTATAAAGTTTATAAAGTTTCAATCAAATTCCTTCAATATTTTAATCCTCTCTCTGAACAGTATCATGAAATAATATATACGGAGATAATTCAAAAACTAAGTAATGTAGAATTTTGGTTATTTGACACAGGACTTCTGCTCACTAGTCTCTACAACTGTATTTAGTTTGAGTGTGATATCATTGAAAAGATTTACTCCAGACAACCATTATTTTAAATGTTGTTGTACATGTATTTTAAGAGATAATTGTAAAATTAAGCTAGGAAAAATTAGGGTTCTTTGAAAAAACACTTCCTTTCACTTGATTGTTTTCGCTGTGTAAAAGTTTAATCAAATTTCATCAACTCTTTTCCAGTATTTCTCTGGACAAGCATAATTAAGTACATGTATAATAAAGGGAGATAATTAAAAAAAACTAAGGAATGGAGTTATGGTTCTTTGACACTTTGGCAAATTCGAGTCATTCAAGTTGATGTAGATTCAGTGATAGTTTGGAATAAGCATTTTTAACTTAAGGGAGATAATTAAAACATGAAGCAAGGTAGAGTTATGTTTCTGGAACATTGCACTTCCTCTTAAAAGTCTCTATCACTTTGTGAAGTTTACATAAAATCCCTTCAATACATAATCTAGTTATATTCATATTCCGGACAAGATTGTGAAGGACGAATGTCTTCCGAAGTTCAGACCGTGTTTTTTTTCCTTAATCATCTAAAATCTCAAAAACACCATAAAAAACATATTTTCCTCCCATGAGCAACCTTTTACCCCATAAGTACAAGTCTGTATGGAATGAACACGGATATTTATCCATAATATTACTTGAGTCCATACCGACAGATGGTTAAGATCGCAACTATATTCTCTCCCTTTCAGAAGCATAAATTATAATAACATGCTAAATCTCCGTATAGTTCTATATCAGATACCAGTATGATGAACTTGCTTTTGTACCTTTTGAGTAATATCAAAATTCAGATTTCATTGACATACAGAAAGGGGTCAGCCTTTAGTCACCTCTTAGTGAAAACAGAAGGGGACTAATAACAACAATTTATTCTCATAGTTTCAATTCTCAGGTTTATTACTTTTCATTAAACCAGGCAAGCTAAGATACATGTTAAAACCACAGGCACTAGACATAATTAATTTACCCATATACGCTCATAATACTATATATAAAGAATAAAATAAAGAATAAAGGTCCCTAACGAGAGAAAACTATCATGCAAAACAAACAAGAACTGTTCTGTAAAAAAAAACCAGATTGTGGTTGTCTCTAGGAATAATGTATCCTATCATAAACACTTTTTACTTCATCGAAATCCTTCAAAATGCTCCAAAATACGAGCAAGTTTCCAAATTTCACTGAAATGTCATTGCATGTCGTTTTCGACATCCAAGCGATGCGTGTAAACAAAGGTGAATTCTGGTCAATTTCTACAAAATCAACGAATAACTGTTAAAATTTCCACATACTTTTTTTAAGGCAACTTGTATACAGTCAAACTGCGAAGTCTTTACTTCTCAACTGTCCGACGATAACGCTAACAAGCTAAAAAAATAAAAATAATTGACAGCTCCGTTCCAGTAAGTAACCATTTCCTACATTACCGCACTGAATATAAGGTAAAGTAATGATTGGTTAAGCGGGAAATCCGAGTTTTAACATTTTCCTTCAACACAATGTTCATGACTGGCCTTTACTATTGACAGGGGTTTCAACTCAGACTAGCCCTCTAAAATACTCCAACTAGTCCAAAGTGTTCATGGTGCCTATACAGTTATGATCACTACATCTGGAAACTGGAGATTCCCACCGACTGTGATGCTAATCTTCATTTGCTTGACAGTGACACATGTCCACCTTAAAAAAATGCAATAACAATTATATGAAGTGCAATAATTTGCAAAAAAATGCTTATCTTATTTGTCTCTTCTTACATTTATAATGCAGAGCACTAGATTTGTGTGTCTGTCATACAAAATGACTTTCAATAATACTATTTAAATATATTTGAAATACAATTTCTTTAATAAATACTCATAGTAATACTAAATTCCTTTTTTGTGATATTTTTTCTGTCACATATGTTCAGACAGTACATTGTGTACACCGGTCTTACTGACCTGTGTGAAACCACTCTAAGCATGATGGAACGCACTACTCTTTACATGGCGGCTTGAACACCGAAGTGATAGAACAAAATGCAAATGGGGCCAGTTGAAAAATTAAACTTTTTCCATACTCTGTTGGTGTAATAGCCTTTACATCATTTTATCTCAAAACATGCGCCAAACACTCCTTCTGACAATCCTTTATTGGTTTTACAAACCCAGTTTCGTTCAACACTTGTATTTCGTCAATTGTTAGTTTAAATTAAAACCGAAAGTGAAAGTAGTTTTGAATTTTGAATATATTGTGTTTTATAAAATAAAATTGTCATCCCTACGCAGACTTCTTCATGTCAGAGTTATTTTTACCCTCATTTGGGGTGAGCAATGCGTTGTGAGAGACCGGTGTGTATACAATTCAGACAGTATACAATTAATTTGTTTAGACCGCATACAATTTAAAGGTATAATTATTTATTGGCTACAAATAAATGTAAATAATGGTTAGTTTAATAACCAATATGAATGTTTCAAAGATTATCCCTTCAAACTTTAAAAACAGCCTGTCAATTAAGCAGATCTTAGAAAAAAGGCACACTAAGAAGAAAAAAAATGGTCAATCAAAGGGTAGGGTAACATTTTCATACATATTTAAATTATTTGGTGGAGAAACAATCACTTCACAACTGTGATTTGCAATTGAATATTTCTTTTGTTTCAATCTTAAATAACCAAAATGTAAACAATGTTCATAAGGATGAACTGTATTGTAAATTTTGCATACATATTGAGGTCTTGTTCAAGGCAACAAAACTGTATTGTGAATTTTACAGTTCCTTGTAATGCCCTGTAGGATTGATTTGTACTACCTTAAAACACCATATGTTAGTGATCATTTTCAGCAAAGGAAAAAGACTGCCATAGGCAGTATCTTAATGCCAATTGACAGAAATATTTAAAGTATGTTCTTAACTGATTTAAACATATTTTATTGCTCTTTTTTTACACATTTATAACATAATATTATCATAGTATAAATACAAAAGTAGGGGGTACTATATATGAACAAGTCCTGGACTATTTCAGTATGTAGATTAGAAATGCAAACTAAACAATGTCAGTTTCAAGCCTTTTCCTAGACATTTTGGGAATAATTTCCTAGCAAAAGTTAAGAAATTTTGCATCTTGATTGGGAAAAATATTCAGTACCATGTACAAAGTTGTTAATCCAACAAATTGTATATCATTCAAAGCATAAAAAATACATAAAAAATTGACAATGAAATGAGTTTTTGAACATCATCTGTCTGGTACCATATTGGATTGAAATAGAATGAAGAAAAATTGTCAGCTTTGATAACGGGAATTTTGACAAATAGTTTTTTTCTAAACTTGGAAAAAAAAGCATATCTGGCATCATTTGCCACTGGGAATGGGTCTGTTAATCTGGCCCGTGGTGACACTGGTAAAAATGCATATTTTTTCATGAAAATGTTTTGGATATCAGTTTGGTTTGTGAAATATACATTATATATTATATAAGTACCTGTTGTTTGTAATAATCTTCTAGTCTTTCTTTAATCTTATACTGTACTTTTTTCTAACATTGTACATGTACCAGCCTTTCCAAGTGAATATTGAAGTAAATGATCTTTTATTTCCCTGAAAATATCAATTTAGAGATTTCATTTTCAAAATTATCTAATACTTCTCTCTTAGTGTGTGTATATACAATGTATATATGTGTCTATACAATGTACATATATGTTTACACTGTAATATTATTGTGTACAGCATGTAATGACATAAAATTTGAAAAATTTATGATAATAAAATATTAATAATATTTCTTCATATAACTCCACAGTATAACCACTAAAATAGAAAATGTTCTATCATTTTATTATGATATTTATTTATTACATGTAGATTTGTGAATAAAATGTAAATATCAGTATTATCAAAAATTGTTAAATGTCTAATTAACACTGATTAAATTACTTCAACCATGTAGTGAGAACAGGTATAGATCATTTCCAACAGTCTTGCTGTTGTGTTGACATTTTCGCAACATGGTTGTGTGTCTGCCTTGTAATCAAGATGTCTGGGGTTCAAACCCCTTTAAGTGCCTGAAGATTTTGCAGGTTAACAATTATCAAGGTAGCAGTGATTTGTTTTTCAATTTTCAAAACAACCTGTCGCTTTATGAATGGGAAACTATAGCTTGATTAATCAGAAAAGAGGAAAATCAAATTTCAATCACTGAGAATGGAATTTACCCATACATTTGAAAAAAAATTGTAATTCAATTTAAAGGGGTTCCACTGAGGTATTTTGTCTTGATGGGACTGAAATATTTTTTTCCAGATAAATGTACCATTTGATGTATGTTTAGACCACTAATCTTTGTGCAAACTTTCAGATCATTTGCGCACTTCGTTTTTCCAGAATAATTATTCAAATTGTAAAAAGATGACCCAAAATGAAAAGGCTAGCCTTTAAATATATAATAATTTATAAAGGTCAAAATAAAATTATTTTGAAATATTCAAGAATGTGCCCCATTTGGCAGAGACGTTACGGTCGTGACAAGACCAACAAATTGTAGGCGTACATGCCGGTTTTCCTGTAAAGGCAGACATCTGTGTAATATCAATTTGTAAAATCTGTCGGTTTTGCAGTCTAGGCTACAGTACGATCGAAATGTTTTGGGGACGAAAGACTCGAGATCTCCAAATTACTTCGAAATTATTTACGAAAGTTTTAGTCCTCGGGAACAAATTGACATCAATAAATAAAGTTATTATAATTATTCATCAAATTCATAACATATTTTGCTTTAAAACTTACCTTATGGGCTTAACAGGCTGAGATGCTCGTGAAGTAGGTCATAAAGTAAACCGGAAGTTGTCGGATTCATTCAACCTAAGTATCGGCTAATTCAGAAACGAATAGATTATCTACATCTCTGGCTAATTCTATTTCAATATCCACTTTACAATTATAAACTACAACATTTATTCGATAAAAAATGTCTTTTTCAAATATTTCTGGAATATCATACAAAAAATGTGATGATAAGGTACGGATGAGTAAGTTAAATATTGCGAGCCGTCTGAGCACTATGACCCAATTTATTTACTATCCCATTCATAGAATTATTCGACCTTTCAAATTTTATCCGCTACGTTTCTAATACCGTAATTCAAGCTCAATTGCACATTATTTTCAAAAAATAAATTTCTTATCTCCTCTTCTATTCGCAATAAATCGAAGTTTTCAGAAATTCAGAGCACTATTTTTCACTCGCGGCGGTTATGGGTCGGTCATGGTCGGATGATCACTATGTATTCAGCTTACCTTAAAAATGTTAGAATACAATATAGCATATAGAGTGGTGATGAAACGTCACAGCAGTGGGCGTTACCCTGTATGGTTGGAAATTTCGGGTTTGTAAGAACACTAGTTGGGACTACGTCCCAACTAAAAACTAAAGTTTTCCGATAAAAGTACCTTATAAACACCCCTTTTATAATAAAATTCATTGAACAAAAATAATGATGACTGTTTTTATTTTGCAAATACATGTACGTTCACGTGATTTTAAGAACACGCTTTAATCATTTCTTCTCTAACGACTTCATGACACTTATTTACTTTTATATAAAATCGTACTTCAACTGCACCCATCTCGCAAAAACCATTGATAAATTTTAATCCAGCAAAAACGTTAACGTTTTATACCAGTCGGAATATTGACGTTATAACATACTTATGCATGCTACTAGTATATAAAGGCCAAATGTTACAATAATGTAAATAAATTATAGTATTGAGATTAATAAACTTCACTTACTTTGGCCATATAGAGAATCGTTTTCTTCATGAGAGACAAATATTTCATGCGTCACAATAAAATTGACCGAATCACCTCATTACTGAGCTCTTATTCAATATGGGTCATCTTACAGTTATTTCTCCTTAGAAAAAAAGATTGACTGTGCCAAAAATGAGATGGCACATCATATCGATACACAAATAAACATATTGCGTGATCAGTTGACCTTTGACCTCTCAAAAGAGAGTTTACGCATTGATGGTCTCTTGACAAGTGTTCAGAACTTACAAGAAAGGTTAGAATCAATGGAGCATTCAAGGGTTACGGGTCAATCTATTAACGGCACACAAAGAGGTCAGACGTCTGGGCAAATAAATAATCCGCTAAATGACCCCAAAAAATTTAC
>NW_026853612.1:0-108521 GCF_026571515.1 Ruditapes philippinarum | reverse complement strand
TTTTTTGTTAAAAGTAAAAATTGAAAAAAAAGAAAATTTTTTTTAAATCCTATTACAGATATGATTGGGAAAAGAGCCCTATTATCTCTAAAAGAAGACTATAAAATTTCTACTTGTTTCAAAGCCATATGTCATTGGCCTTTGAAAATATTTGATGTATAACAAAAACTTTAATGTAAATTCTAAGTCGAAAAAGGGGCATTATTCTGTCAAAATGCTTAATATAGTTACCTCCCCTGTCTACAGGTTGGGGTCATGACTGTGAACAAGTGTGCAAAGTTTCAAAGTCATATGTCAATGGACTCAAATATTTGAGGTATTACAAAAACTTTAACGATATTTCTAAGTCGAAAAAGGGGCATAATTCTGTCAAAATGCTTAACACAGTTTCCTTTACCTGTCTACAGGTTTGGGTAATGATGATGAATAAGTGTGCAAAGTTTCAAAGCCAACATGTCAATGGACTTTGAAAATATTTGAGGTATTACAAAAACTTAATGTCAATTCGAAAAAGGGGCACAATTCTGTCAAAATGCTTGATATAGTTACCTCCCTTGTCTACAGGTTGGGGTCATGATTGTGAACAAGTGTACAAAGGTCCAAAGCCATATGTCAATGGACTTTGAAAATATTTGAGGCATTACAAAAACTGTATCGTAAATTCTAAGTCGAAAAAGGGGCATAATTCTGTCAAAATGCTTGATACAGTTACCTCCTCCTGTCTACAGGTTTGGGTCATGATCGCGAACAAGTTGTGCAAAGTTTCAAAGCATATGTCAATGGACTTTGAAAACATTTTAGGTATTACAAAAACTTTAACATAAGTGGTTACGCCGACGCGGACGCCGACGCCCTGAAACATTTGAGGTATTACAAAAACTTTAACATAAGTGGTTACGCCGACGCGGAGGCCGACGCCCGGGTGACTACAATAGCTCTACTTATTCTTATCGAATAGTCGAACTTAAAAACATCTAGTAGATTTTATTTGTTAAAAGGACCTTCTTCACAGATAAATAAGTTTCAAAGGCTCAGAGATCTAACGTTAGGAAAATAAGTGCAAGCGATCCAAGTCAATTGTTGCTATTTGGACCTGTGATTTGATTTTTAATTATATATAGTCTTAAGAAAATTCGTAAAAAACGCATCATATTCTCGAGTCAACTGTTGAAAAACCATTAATTAATTCTATTTCAAAATCGATTTTGTGCAATTTTTGAGGGTCTTCATTGCACATTACAAGGCCTAAACCTTAAACCAAGTAAAATGTCCAGGAGATTTCCGCGTGGCATGGTCATTTTTTGACATTGTTGAGCCTACCGTTCAAAAACCATTTGACTAATGCCGTTGAAAATTCGATTGTGTACATTCGAGGTTGTTCTTTGTACATTATAAGGCCTGAAGCCCTTACCCAAACAATATGTCCAGGAGATTTCCGTGTGGCTTGGTTATTTTTTGGACCAGCGATTTGTTCTTTCTGTATATAAAGCGTTGAAAAAACATCATTATCTCGAGCCCAACTTTAAACCCCATTTGACCAAATCCTTTGAAAATTTGATTTTGTTTAAGTTTAGAAGGGCTTCAGCACATATTGTAAAGCCTAAAACCCTAACCATGAGCCTAGAAAGGTTCTTGGTTTTTCGTAAAATACTACTAAAAAGGCCTATCACCGTGGGGTTTGGGTCAGCTTGACTATATTCCATGAGTCTAGAAAGGTTCTTGGTTTCCGTAAAAACAACTAAAAAGGTCTATAACCGTGTGTTTGGTGAGCTTGATTGTATTTTCAGAGGCTAGAAAGGTTCTTGGTTTTCCGCGAAGAACTACTAAAATAGCCTTTCACCTTGGGTTAGGTCAAGTTTAGTTTATTCCCTAAGGCACGAAAGGTGTTTGGTTTTTCGTCAACAACTAACTACTATTTAGGCATATCATGTGGGTTTGGTCAGCTTGAATATTTTCCCTGAAGCTAGAACAGGACTTAGTTTTCCGTAAGGAACTACTGAAAAGGTCTATGACCGTGGGTTTGGTCAGCTTGATTGTTTTCCATGAAAACCGGACTTGGTTTCGATTAAAAGCAAAACAAAACGCCGTGGGTTCGGTTAGCTTAATTGTATTTCCTGACGCTTAAAAGGTTCTGATTTTCCCTTTTTGAACTACTGAAAAGGTCTATCCCCGTGCGTCTGGTCAGCTGGACTGTATTTCTTGAGGATCCAATCGGGCTGGGTTTTCAGTTAAGATAATTATACTAAAAAGGCCTATCACAGTAGATTTGGTCAACTTGCTTGTAATCCAAAAGGCTAGAAAGGTTCTTGGTTTTCCGTTGAGAGCTACTAAAATAGCCTGTCAGCTTGGGTTATGTCAGCTTGACTGTATTCCTTTAGGAAAGAAAGGTGCTTGGTTTTCCGTTTAGAACTACTTTTAACGCATATCACCGTGGTGGGTAAGGTCATCTTGACTGTATTCCCTGAGGCGAGAAGTGGGCTTTGTTTTCCACTAAGAACTACTAAAAAGGCATACCACCTTTCGTTGGTCAGCTTGACTGTATTCCATTAGACTAGAAAGGTCTCTGGTTTTTCGTTAAGAATTACAAAAAAGGCCTTTCAACGTGGGTTTGGTCAGCTTGACTTTATTCCCTGAGGCTAGAACTGGGCTCGGTTTTCCGTTAAGATGTACTATCCAAACCTATAACCATGGGTTTGGTCAGCTTGAATGTTTTCCATAAGGCCTGAAAGGTTCTTGGTTTTCCGTTAAGAATCACATAAAATGCCTATCACCGTGAGTTTGATCAGCTTGACTGTATTCCCTGAGGCTACAAAGGATTTTGGTTTTCCGTGAAGAAAAACTAAGAAATGTCCTAACGTCGTAGCTGTTTTCAGTTTGATTGTATTCCAGAAGCTAGAACCGGGTTTAGTTTTTGGTTAAGAACTATCAAAAAAGGCATATCACCGTCGGATTGGTCAGATTGAGTGTATGCTCTGAGACTAGAGACTACTAAAAAGGCCTATCGCAGTAGCTTGATTGTATTCCCAGAAGTTAGAACTGGGCTTAGTTTTCGGTTAACTATCATTTTTAAATAACTATACGTTATTTGTCTTATAAAAAAAGCACCTGCCACGTTCAATAACACGATGGCCTGCCTTAAAACAGGGCCAATATCTATATCACTTATTCGGCCCCGATAATCAAGCCCGCATTTGAAGTAATTTGATTGGCTAATAAAGCAAAAAAAATGAAATAGATATCTGCAAGAAACTGAAAATGGCACCCATTTTGTTTTAACTCGGTCTATGTGAAGACGCCGACAGGTTGCATAAATGAAACAAAATATTCTCAGTTTCTAAACAATCACAGTCTGACATTTATTGGTATACATGTACAATATAAGTTACAAAATGTGGCTAAGAATAGATATCCGAAGATTAAATGTGAAATATTATAAGTACATGTAGTTAATTAATAAAATTGGCAATAAATAAATGCTTTAGAACAAATGAGAAATATGAAAAAAAGCATAAAAAAGAAAAAAAAGTAAGCGATCTAAATTGTATGTACAAAGGCATTGTAATACATGTCTCCAAATTTTAGCTAATATATAACAAATTTTTGCTATATCATTTTAATGCTCTCTTAAAAACATATATAATACTCTTAAAATGAGACATTATCATATTTGCTGTTTATATGTTATTTGATATAAACAAGGGAGATCACTCGTTTTCATGTGAGTTACTTGAGTTGATGAAGTTTTCTTACCCTTTTACCCCATGAGCATATTATAATCATTGGAAAGCCTCCTGTTAAAAGTTCAAACGTGCTATAAAAACTACAAAACAATACTTTAATACTGATGAAACTTGGCACAAATGTTGGCTGGACCATAGCCTCTGTAACAGCAATGCTCAATCGTAAATTTCCTGTTACCATGGCAACGGGGGGCGTCTAAAAATTGCGAAAAAATCACTATTTTGCGTTATTTTTTTTTCAAAAAAAAAAACTGATTTTAAAGTGCTGCAAATTCTCAATGAATTGAGATGGAGTAAAAGGCTTTTCAGCGACCTGATGCCATTTTAGCCTGTCACATGTCCAAAAACTCTTTTGGCGATGAGGGGGGTAGTCCCCCCCTTCCCCACCCCCCCCCCCAATATGCCCCCTTCTGGCAACCCCTAATGTATCATTTTGATGAGAGGTGGCGCCGAAAAAGTGGTCACGTTTTTAAACAACATTTCTCAAACGAAAAACAGTGTTTGGGGTCACTTTTCACTGTTTGAGGCCTCAAAGGGGGGGGGGGACAAAAAACCGTCAAACACACGTATATATGAGTTAAAAGATTAGCAAAAAAATGATGACAAACTTTGGAATTACCAAAAACTGGTTTTTCCATGTTAACACGTGCATTTACACCTAAGTTTGGTGTAAAATTGTTGTTATGTGGCATTTTTTATTTTTTAATACATGTACAAAATTATTAAAATTGTCACATTATATTTGGCACAAAATAAGTATAGTATCAACCCACACTCCTCCGTTATATATTATAACTAGAAATATCAATAATGACAAAATATTAACAAATAAAATATCTACAAAAATGTATATAAAATTATGGCTTTTATTTTAAAAAGACATTAATGATCTTATCCGCTTCAAAGCAGTCTAAAGAAGAAATAGTAAAGTGAAAAGCAGTACATTACATTATAGTACAGTACATTTTCCCATTTATTCCCCTTCCGCATCGCCCTTAAATCTAGCAAAAGAGGCTAGGCAAAAAGTCCTCTTTGATACCTACCGATATGATTGTTTAACCAAACGCCACCACCCCCACACCCCCGCTCGTACTTTACATACTACATTGAGGGGCATCAAAGATAGTGGCCGCCCTATTTCAAACATTAAAGAACTGACGCCGTATGATATGAAAAGCGTTGCTGAGATTTAATTATATCTACGAAAAAGGCATGAAAAATCGCACACACGTCCTTAAACGTTATATCATTTTAATTAGACAAAAATTTACTCTTTGCCTAGCTATGGGAATTTTCTTTGTTGAATTTGCAAAAATATAACATTATAACCTTAAAATTTACATTCATTACTAATCAGACACAGAAATTTAACCAGCTAATTCTGTAAGATAAAGAGATCATGAGAATATTTGACATCAGAACAGACAAATATCACTACTGGTATTCCATGACAATAATAGAATACTTCAGTCCTTCATCAAAAGTTCAATAAAATCCTGCATGCCTACAATTGCATAATAGTATATATACGTTAAATTATAGATTTCAATCAGCATAACAGTTTTATTGTCGCGTTGTTTTTAGAAATGAATTTTAAATAACTTTTTATCATGTATCACAGTTACCACACACACACACATCCAAACACGACTCACAGTTACCACGACACTTTTGTAGCGACTCACAAATACGTATAAGTTTTACAACAACTGACAGTTACCACACCTCATTTACAAAACTAATATACGTCAAACATTTACCACACTAGGGAATTCATGACTGACTGTTACCATACTAAAATAATCTCGACTCGCAGTTACCCCACACTCATATAACTCTACTCGCAGTTACTACAGCAAATACATTATGGCATCACGATTCACGACTCGGATTCGTGTGCTTCGTCTTGACAGAAATGTCCATTGTTCAGGCTTTGAAGAGACGCAGAATTTGTTTTAGGCTTCAGTTCATCTTCGTGCCGGCTTGTATTGTTCAAGCTTTGAAGAGACGCAGAATTTGTTTTAGGCTTCAGCTCATCTTCGTGCCGGCTTGTATTGTTCAGACTTTGAAGAGACGCAGAATTTGTTTTAGGCTTCAGTTCATCTTCGTGCCTGCTTGTATTGTTCAGACTTTGAAGAGACGCAGAATTTGTTTTAGGCTTCAGTTCATCTTCGAGCCGGCTTGTATTGTTCAGGCTTTGAATAGACGCAGAATTTGTTTTAGGCTTCAGTTCATCTTCGTGCCGGCTTGTATTGTTCAGGCTTTGAAGAGACGCAGAATTTGTTTTAGGCTTCAGTTCATCTTCGTGCCGGCTTGTATTATTGCGGCTTTGAAGAGACGCAGGATTTGTTTCAGGCTTCAGTTCATCTTCGTGCCGGCTTGTATTATTCAGGCTTTGAAGAGACGCAGAATTTGTTTTAGGCTTCAGTTCATCTTCGTGCCGGCTTGTATAAAACTTTCGACGACGAACACAAACATAGGCTATCACCCCAATTATAATCAAGCCAGAAACAATTCCAACACCAAGTCCAATCATTAAAGGTTTAAGTGTATCGTCTTCTGGGTGTTGTGATCTACCTTCAGACGCTGTGATAGAGTTGTCTTTATCCCCTTTAGGTTTGTCTGGTGATTTGGTTGTTATCTCATTTGTTCGTTTTGTTGATTTAGCAGATTTACTCGTCTTGCCGCCGGTATCTGTATTGGTGACTTCGGCTTTTATTATTGTCACTCCTTTTGTGGTGGTTGTATTGTGTATGTTAGTGTATGGTCTCTTCGTTTCTCCTGTCTTCTCATCGGTCGTTTTTGTGAAAGATGAACTTGAAGTTGAAGAGAGGTTAGAAGTAGAGCTTGAGCTAAATCTAGATGTGCTGCTGCTACTGTTACTTGAAAACGAAGAAGATGATGATGAACTAGAAGATGAGAATGAAGATGACGTCGTTGTTGAAGCGGTAGACTTTGACGTTGAAGAGGATTTTCCTGGTGCACTTGTTTTAGCAGAGAAAACAGTTGTTGTGCTAGTTTGCTTAGAATCTGTAGGAGATGTACTTGATGTCTTTAAAGAACTTCTTGTAGTTGTCTTTGGCTCTTGTGTAGGTTGTGGCGTGGAAGATTTTTCTGACGTGGTCGAAGACGTGACGGTTGTTGAGGTAATCGGAGACTTTGTTGAAGAGCTTGTGCTAGCGATTGAAGAACTTGTCGTAGATGAGGATACAATCGTCGGTATCCCTGCATTATCTAAGAAATATATGAAGATATTAACTGAAACTGATAATTCGCTGTTTTTTCATTGTCAAGTTTAGCTGATTTGACTACATTTTTTCAAAAGATTGACTGTTATTTTGTTGACTAACTAAAAGTTTAAATTGAAAAATGTTGAGGATACAATATAAATCTGCCAAAATTTAAGACTGTCATACTCTTTTTATAAATTGAACGTAAATTCAGATAGATCCTTGCATACGGGGTTTATTTATTGTCCATGCGAATTAAATAATGAAATTGAATGGCAGAATGGCAAAGTGGTATTATATTGTGACTTTCGCCTGTCCTCCCCCTTGCAAGGGGCATAATGTTCGTTACGTATATTTTGTCTACTTGTTTATTAGAGTCTATTTATTTAATTATATATATAAAATGTGCAATACAAGACTTTCAAGGTTGTCATAACTGTTTTATGCATTGAAGATTTATATCCCTTATCAACACACATTTCCTAAACAACAAAATACTTGTATTTTACTTTACATGTAAAACCATTAGAAGTATCCTTTTTTATCCTGCTACAACTTAGAAAGGATTGAAGTATTATAAAGTGGCAAAATGCTCCACAGTCTAAAGCATGGTTGTAAAATAATAGTGTATGATTGATCAGATTATAGCACATTAAGATTAACAAGGAAACTTTAGGCATGCACTAAGTCTATTTACCTTAAATACGTACATAAAGATGATTTCTTGAAGGAAACTTTAGGCATGTACTAAGTATATTTACCTTAACCGCGTACATAAAGACTATTTCTTGAATAAATTTCGTTAAGGTTATTGTTAAGATAGTCTTACTGTAATGCTTTCCCGCCAAATATTCATCGGTCAATATCGTAGCAAATCGGTTATTTCCGGAACGTTTTTTTTTTCCAAAATCTAAGGCATTATATTATTTACAACCACTAATCCGTTATCCCTATGTACTAAATTCTGGTTACAAGCGGTTAAAAATTATTGAATACCGAAGAATGTGAAGAAGAAAAAAAAGTTCCGAAAATGACCGATTTATTACGATATTGGCGGATGGCGAAAGCAATGCATTTAGACTACATTTAGACAATTTTTCAAAATTTCTCCCTTTTGTTGTTGTTATCATTGAAAGATATATATAACAGCCAAATAAATAAAAACCTGTGGTGTCCGGACCAGGTGTTTTAACTTTCTTCGTTGATTGAGTAGTCGCTTGTCTAGTTGGCGTCGTTTTCATTTCCGGTTGAATTGTTCTTGTCTGTCTCATCGTAGTTTCTGTGAAAGATGGATTTGGTGTGCTTTGACTTGTTTGGCGTTCCATAGTTACTTTTGGCGATGATGTAGCGGTTTGTGGCGTGTGTGGTAGCGATGACGTCTTCACAACAGTTGTTGATTCAGTGGAAGTTATAACCGGCTTATTGGTTTCTGATTTGCTTGTATTTATGATCGTTGTTTCCGGAGATTTTGTTGTTGATGTTTCTTTCTTTATTGTCGTTTCAGTTGGAGTTGTTGTTGTTGTTGTTGTTGTCGTTTCAATTACAGCAGTCTTTGGTGAAGATATTTCTGTTATCTTTGTTGTTACTGTTGTTTTTGTTGTTGTACCTGATGTTGAAGAAGAAGATGATGTAGTAGTGGTTGAAGAGGATGAGCTGCTCGTAACTGGAGGAGAAGTTGTATTCTTGGTGCAGTTGTGGAGACGAACATCGTCTATGGCAATATCGCTTATGTAGCTGCGGGCTCGAGTTGCAACAATTGAAATCTGAAACAAAATAAAACTTGTGATATAATTACTGGCATCCGAACTCCAAACAGCGATTTTATTTAGCGATAAAGTCACTCTAGAGGGGGATATTTTTCCTCTTAAATACACAATTCGTATATGTACATGTAGTTAATAATAAACCATTTGTAAAATGTGAAATCAAATAAACGATTAGTAAATTGTTGATTTATACATGCAGTAAAATACACCATTTGTATATAGTTGTTACATCATTTGTAAATTATATGTATATATACATATAGTAGAATACAGCATTTGTAACTACATGCAGTTAATACACAATTGGTAAAATAGATAAATATACCATTTGAGTATACATTTAGTTAAATACACCATTTGTAACTACTTAATATACCATTTGTAAAATAGATAAATACGCCATTTGTAAAATAGATAATTACGCCATTTGTAAATAGGTAATACACCATTTGTAATTTAGATAAATACACCGTTTGTAAAATAGATAAATACGCCATTTGTAAATAAGATAAATACACCATTTTTAAAAAAGATAAATACACCATTTGTAAAATAGCTAAATACACTATTTGCATACATATATAGTTTACCGGTTGGCATAAAGAGTTAATATTCATATGCATTATTTAGCAGCAGAATCTTTAAATTATTATAATTTTTTTATTTGTGGATCGATTTTTTTAGATTCTTATATCATTTGAAAGTTCTTTACATACATACTTTTGAAATATAAGCAGATTTCCATTTTTTTTTTGGTTTAAAAAAAAAAAAAACCACGCGCGCATACGAAAAGTAGATCACCGTCTAAGTCAGTTAGACGCTTATAAGAAAACAACTTAAACAATTTAAAAAGTTATATTCTGTCGCTCCGGTCCCATCCTTTAACCGTGCCAATCGTTTAAATTTTTTTAGCATCACATAGATAACATTTTATTATGTTTAGATAGGATAAAATATTTAACCTGGAAAGGTTCGTCCTGCTTTTCTATAAAAATATTGCCTCGATGCCATTGGTCGCCCTGATTTCCATCTATATAGAATAACGGCTTTACATCGTCGTCGTCTATATATTGGGACTGGTCTAAAACAAACACTTCTAGGGAGCCAACATCTTGAAAATAAAAGTGTAATTTTTAATACAAAGCTGGTTAATATGTGAGGTAAACGATTGTGCTTTATTTCTGACATCGTTGTAGTAAAGTTAGCTTCATCCCAAATACGAAATATAACACTTTAGACTTTTTAACATAAGAAATGAATTAAATTCTTATAAATTCACATCGAACTATTTTAAATATTATCTGAGCATATACATTATATGTAATGATGACTTTAAACATTCTGAGTTATAAAAATGATTTAAAAATTTCCCTGTACTAGTGTAAGCTTTTACGTAAACTGTTTATGACACAAGGAGGCACACGAGTAAAACCACCGACAATCCGTAAGCAAGTTGAAAAGCTCACCCACGGGAATGTGTCTAGTGGACCCTTTGCAAGTGCAAAATTTGATACTACAGAATCGAGTGACCAATGATTCGAAGCTAGTGACCATAACAAGTCGACAACGAAGTGCCCAGGGTATATATTCTGACTGGAAGAGTGGAAGAACATATAATTTATCAAGCAAACAAATATACAAACAAACAACACAAGTAAAACCTTCACACTTACGTCCTTTCTCATCCGGGCCCAGAATATGGTACCAGAAATCGAAACACATTGGGCTGAGATCTTCTGTATACATGGGTGAAAGTAAATTAGCTTGATGACCTGTCATCGTAGGATTCGACGTCTCAAAGTACAGGTAATGCCCTAAAATATTGAACAATATATATGATCTAGACGGGGTTTGAAAGACTCTTATCTAGGTTACTGACACATACCAAGCCATGATCTAAGCTTGTTGAGACAAGTTTGTCTATGAATTTAGTTTATACAACCGCAAAAGCAACTTTTACTGTTTGCTTAAAGCTATCAAGTCAATGGTTTACAGTATTTGCATCATATGACGTTTCTAACTGCCACAGTTACGTATGTATGTTAGGCAAAAGCAAAAATACCATTTCCGGTGTCTCCTAAAGTATGGTCATGTTTAGGACCAGTATTTCCGGTTTGGGTTGCTCCAACATTCAGAATCCAGTCCTGTTCTTCGTCGTCATCTTGTTTCCAACCACAAAGATCATCCTCAAAATCACATTCTGTTAGCTCGTGGGGTGCTGTTAATTTATTTAAATTAATTTATATCAGTTTTGTTATAAATGAAACCTAACATATCAATATACAACATTTTAAAATGCGAACTGATACAAGTTAGCGAAAAGTTCCTTTTTTCTGATGCAACTGCTGAAAGTGATCTGCGCCCCTGAAATGATATTACCCAATAAGCAATCATCGTATGTGGTAACGTTAAAATGGATTATGATGAAATTTGACTGTTAATTAAATCATTTTCTCTAGACGTTGACATTACCCGAGACATAATTCATATCATGCCCCAGGTCATATAAAAATAAAAGCAGACGAGAAATTTGGTGAAAGCATATTCTAATTCAAACATCTCAGTTCATTACAGGCCTAAACATAAGACTTATGCAGAAATATAATCAACGCCAAAATAAAGTAGGAAAGGAAATGCTGAAAAATGTTTGGTAAAATCCCGAAAAGGAATATTTAAGATTATTTTTTCTTATCTTACATGATTAAGATACCTTAAGCAAATTATTTTTTATGCTTGCATGCAATATGTGCACGAAAAGCTAACCGGCACATCTAGGTAGTGGAGCGCTCCAATCTTTCCCATTACAGTACGCCAGTGTGTCGCCGATCAGTAAGTAATTATTAAGGCAGGAAAATTTTACGACAGCACCTTTTACAACTTCCATATCAAGATTTGTAACCTGACTAGGATCAAGGGGAACGCAGCCTGTCTCTAAAATTATAAATTTATACGTTTTCATCGCTGTTTATTAGCAAATCATAACAAGTTTTATATTAGAAGTACGTGTTTCGAGATATTTTAAGTGCATCTCTCATATACTAAAATACTTGTTATAAACACATGAAATAATATTTATTTGCGAAATGCAATGTAAAAAATGAAACGAAATTCGAAAAAAAATTGAATGAGGTGGGGTTTTTTTTGTTTTTTTTGGGGTTTTTTTTTCTAGGTTTAGAAAGATATGCTATATGAGATAAAATTACAGAGTTTCTTTGAAAAGATGGATTAGATTCAGAAGAAGAACTTACTGGTACAAAGTGGCGGTTCATTGCTCCACGTCCCGTCCGACTGGCATGTGGCAAACCTTGGACCATACATTAGAAATTTCTTTCGACATCTAAACTGTGCTCTGGTGCCTTTCCGTCGATATTTTATTACCTTTAAGCCCGGGAAATCACCGTCCGTAAACTTTGGACAGTTGGCCGCACGTCCCACTTAAATAAATGACGCAATATGATTTAGGTAAAAGAAATCATTATAAACTCGATAAAAATCGGCAAAGTTCGGCAATTTGGCAATTTCCCGATGTTATATAGTGCAAAGTCAAAACAATTGAAATGACAAAGAGCCAGCAGCATATATCTGATACGGAAAATCACGATGTTTGCCGAACTGTCTGTCAAGGTTAAACATAAACTACTGAGATAAATCAGAGGAAAAACTTCATGCATCAGTCATTTGTAAGACATAAGTGTTAAACATTTGAAAAGAAAGTGTTTGACATGATAACAAATGGCCGTAACTAAGTACAGAGTATAAACAAGTTCATACTATCTGGGTACAGTGTTGGACGCTTGCCGAAATGATGATCACAAAATAGAAAAATATCTTCTTTTTTTGCAGATTCTTACATTTTTCATTCATTACATTTATCTTGATATATAAATCCGTGTTAACAGATGAATTAGACATCTTTAGTGCATTGCGGCGGTTTTAAAATGGGGAGATTTTAGCACTTTATCATTCAAGCGCCTTGTCCGGTATTAAGTGTGGTGCTGCAGCACTTTTTCAGTCCTCCCAGCTTCAACAGACGTCAAAGTAAAACTCGTGGATAGTTGTTCATGCGCATCACAATATAGACAAATATCTTTTTTTTCCCGTCGATTTTTACATTTTTCATTCGTTATCATACTTAAATCGATGTGAACAGATGAATTAGACCTTTTAAAGTTCGTTCCGTTGGGTAAAAGGCAAGAATTTAGCATTTTATCATTCAAGCGCCTTGTCCGGTATATACCGGAAAACGGTAGACTGTTGAATATGCTGTTTTAGCAATGGTAAATTTTAAAAGTTTTCACAATTCTGATGCAAGTTTGATAATCGTCCAAGCACATTTAAGTTCACAGATGCTCTGACCTTCACATTTCTCTTTGACAGTTAATCTCGGACATCAAATCTAAAGCTGATTAGGCTGATTGACGCCGAGATATAAACAAACATGTCTTAAAATCGGCTTAAAGCCAGAAAAAAACAAACAAAACAAATCCTTAAATCATGTTTGCTACCGAATCCTTAAGAAAACATTAAGCACTTAAAAATCTTCCTTCATGCCTATCATTTTGTTGCCTTAACTAATTTTGCTTCATTTCTGATGAACTTAAATTACAACGAGGCCTTCTTCTCATTTTCTATAAATAGTAACGCATCGTTGTCGCGCGCGAAAAACGTGCAATATTATGGCATTTTACGAAATGAAACTTGGAATTTTAAAAATTTTTTAAAAACGGCAGTTAATATTATTATGCTTTTATTATTAACTGATCCAATACATTCATTCTCTATGTTATTGCATTTATACCAAAAAATAAAAGTTCAAGATTTTTGATGACATGCTGATAACGTCCAAACAAGTCATGGTATATAATGCAAATATTTTGCTTAAATCAGTATGCAAACTTTCCATGTAACCAAGCGAACACTTTGTTTTGCAACTCAGTATATTAAGTATTAAGAGCTGTTGTCGCCTAGGTTTTCGGGTAAGGTACATCTTCATATATTGAAACAGTTTGCCATTTTCAGATTTTTTTACCTTAAAGTCAATAATGGAAGGTCTGTTCATATAAATTGTGGTAAAGGCACTTATAATTCAAAAATGTATAAACAACGTTTCAAAATACCAGCATGCAAAAAGTAATTCATATTAGCATATTAATACTGATTTTCCTATAACTTCTTTACTAATTTTTAAATTCATGCATCCTTTGATAAGGAGTCTATATTTTTTCTCAAACAGTTAACGCCGCCTACACATTCCTTCTGTGGGAATGTACATGTAGGTAAAGTGTCCCGGAAAAATATAGAGTTCGTTTTTAAAGACTCATGGAGCAGCGGAAAGCACTCACTATTCTTTTTTATTGACTGCACATTACATGGCGGAACTGCGTTTCATAGAGGAAGTCCTAAGTGTTTCCTAAAGCTTAGGACGTAATGCTAACTTTCAGACCATTTAAGACCATTTCAACTAAATATTTCAATATTTGGTCAAATTCTTTAGGCTAAGAATAAATTCGTTCTCTTGAGAAAAGTTAAGAAATACAATGACATTCAATTTAATTCACGATGTGTTAATGCCCATCTGCATTGCTACTAAAAAATTGAAAGAATCATAACATAGGGTCTCATAAGTTCTGGGAAGGGCTTAATCTAATGTTGTGAGAACTTGTTGCCCAACCCATTTGCATTTTGATATATATATACTTTATTTGTATGCTATATTTGTAAACATGTATTAAATGCAATAAAATATGTTTAAACTAATAAGTCTGGACATTTTACTTTTAAACGCAAAATTGTCTCAGATTAGGTTCTAAGACTTTCTATGAAACGCAACTCAGGAATGTTAAGTTTTAGATTTTCTAGAATCATAGACTGGTATAGGTTCAAAACATGGTCGCATTATATAATATGGTGTCTGTGATCATATGAAATGATATGGAATTTTCAATTGTGCACGTTACTCGAATGACGACAAAAGTATCACGTGGTTTGGCGTCACAATCTTTGGTTCCTTTACATGTATACAAGCTGTCAAAGAGAAGCACTACTTTTGTGACATGTTTTATAATTCCTTTAAAATAAACAAGCTCCCTAAAAGCGTGCTTTCTTTTTATGGACAATATCTTTGTAAATAACCTTTTAAGTGTTGTTCACAACAGTAAGTCAAAAGAAATAATTAAAAACTATATGTAGCGCAAAAATATATTATAAGATTTCAAAATTAAATGTTGTTTAAAACTGATTAACTCATGATTTCATAAGATCGCATTTAAATTAAATTTCACGTTCTACACGTACTTACCCATACAAAATAACAGTGATCAAATTATTTGACTTACTTTTCTCACATCCACTTAAAAAGAATAGCTTCTACATTTATAAAAACAACAACAATTGATGCAACTTGTGCGAACTCGAAATTCAACAAAGATTATATTTATTGCATAACTACTGCATCTTGTTGGTAGCACAATTCAAGCGGAAAAGCTATGAAAAACAATTTACATGAAAAAGCATTGTCTTTAAAGTATGTCGACTTTAAGAATAAACTAACATTATTTTTCTCAAATTTTGCAATACTTTATAATTGTCACTTACCTCTTTCGTAGGCTTCGGTTGCAATATAATTTAATGTCAGCACATACAATATCGTAAAAATCTCCATCCCGGGCGAAATGTAAATAATGATGACTTAAAAGAAAAAACAAACAAACACAAAACGAAAAGTTGATAATATAAATTAAAAAATCAACTTCTTCTTGCACGTAAGCACTGTACTAAAATGTGAATAATACGTTTCGTGACTGCATTTTTGTCACCAAATCTACACCAAGTATCAACCGTTTGTTGTATTTCTTTTAATGAAACGAATTCATGTTGTTGTTGTTTTTGTTGTAATGGTCTTTGTTGTAATAAGACATGGTAGTGTGTTATGTCGCTGTTCCATCGTCATTTAAAATCTACGATGTCTTCCTTATTGTCAGTACTTCAGATGGAATGCTGGGTATTATATTTGTGTCAAGGTCAAGTGAGCGGCCATTTCAGATTTTTATATCTTATATTCGTTTTTTTATATCATACGTGAATAATATCATATTTTATCGTTACTTATCCTTATAAAGTAATACATATCAAAGGTTAATGTTTGATGCTCTCAGATGTCTGTCAATACATTGAGATGATTATATATGTATTTGACATGTACATATTTTAAGACACCGAGCTAAACATTATTTAAGCATACTTATATAGTCCCCACAATGCTCTTTTCTTGTTTCGAAATCGCCAAACCATCTTTTGCATTTTAAGAAAGTGACTAAGTACATGTGTGTTGCACTCAAGACAAATTTCCATTTTTTGTTGACAAATTATATCAAATTCTCTTTAAAACGGTTGTAAAGCACGGATTCGCTCGACTTTTCTTCAGGGGGAAATCGCATTCGTTTCTGATGTTTTCTTTTGCACAATCGAACTAAAATAAATTCTGTATAAATCCATCTGTTTTTGTGTAAATTAGATTTTAATATCAGATTTTGAAATTTCACATCACGGAAGTTCGGTGGCTCTATTAAGGTATCCATAAAACACAAAGAGAAACAATACCCGGGGATGAAACGAAGCTTGGTAGAGTACAATAGAGATTTGATATGGATTTTTGAAGTCGGAAAAGGACAACGAGGCACAAATGATAAGATTCGATCCAATATTGATTTATATTGGGAGATTACATTGTGCAAACGCTGGAGAATCATTGTTTACATTCTATATCATGTGAAATAAAATAGACTAACTTGTTATAAGAGTATCTTGTATGTATCTTGTTTAATGAATGCAGATAATATGACTTAATATGTATAGGTAATTTATATAATGCTATGAGGATATTGTACATTCTTGAGTACAATACTGAATTTTATTGTACGTGTACAAATACAATAACAAGCAATATAACATAAATATATAGCGTCAATATCAGTACTGATATTCAAGCTGTGTGTGACTCCAATAAATTTAGTATTGTTCTCAACAATATAAAATATGTTCTTCTAAAGGAGAAAATACATTTTATTTTAGAAAACAATCAAAATCGACTGTGTTTAGTATAACATTACGAGTAAATACGAACATAGCCGATAGCATCAATACATAGTTACTTCTAACTACAATATGGGTTTAATATAGGTTGTTTTATTTTATTTTTTTTTATTAAAAATTTGAAAACCAGACTTGATAAAGTACATAATAGATTTGATATGGACTTTTCTACTCGGAAAATGAAAACGAGGCTATTTTTAATGAATTTAGATGCAATAATGATACACATGTATATTCGAATACCGGAAGGTCATGTGATGCAAACGCTGCACGTTTATTGGTTAAATTTTATAAAATGTGAAATAAAACATTTTATACATCATGCTCTACAACACGCACTTTTAAACGTCGTTGCATGATTAACTACTAAATAGAACTCAATGCTTCACTTTAAATTAGACTCTTCACTTTCAAAAGATGAGATACTATGAACCACTTAAAGAACAATCATAAGCTATTTCTAATATATAACGTTTGTTATTTAACATAATTGTTACTATAAATGCAATAATGTACACATCTAGCACTTATTCCATGAAAAGTAAATTAAATATAAGGAGCACAGCTAACTACGGTGTCTTTATCGCGCCATTTTCAATGTCGTCGGTCGTGGAAAGAAGAGGGCGCTCGACAAAACAAAGTAACATCGCGACAATGCGAACAAATCCCTATTGACAGAATATAAATACTGAACAATATTAATTGTGAAATCCAGAATTTAGCGTGAAATATGTTTAATATACTGATGCGAAAACAGAATGGGCTGTCATATAAAAGAAAATAGACTGCACTTATTTAAAGTTACAATAATGCATCCCCAAATAACAAAGTTAAGCGCTTTTACAAACCCATAAACCTATGTGTTATGCAGCGATATCCCACAAGGCATCTGTGTTGCGTTGGAGGGAAATATCCGAACTGTTATAATACAAACGTTTTCAGGATATTCACACTGTCAGCATAGAAAGCTGCTATCAATTCCACCAATAGACCAGATTTTTAAAGCGAGTCTACAGATAGTTCCTGAGTTAACAATTTTTACCTCCCTTGCAACAACTGTCAAATTTCTGTGAAAAGGGGTATAATAACTCGGTAAAACAATTCTATCATTTCCCATAAACAGCTATAAAAAGTAATTTTCGCATCATGACAGGGAATAAACAAAAATCATGTTGTTGTTGTTGATGATGTTATTGTCGTTGTTGTTGTTGTTGTTTAATTGTTTTCATTGTTTCATCGATGATTTACTATAATCATGCAAAGTTTGAAAAATCCCTATGCTAGTTTTAAGCTTCTTTGCCTGTGAACTATTTCACTATGAGGGACTTATAACATAAAATAAACTTGTATCTTTTTTTGCGAGCACAGGGAGTGATTATTATAACCAGTCATCTGAAAATGATGGGATAATTAGGAAACAGATATCTTTATAAGTGTGTTTTTGTTTGAGTTCAAATGCACAGGAATATAATCACGAAAACTCACGACATTTGAATGATAAACCGTCCATTATTATACCACGACAAAATACATGTAAATAGATTGTGATTTGTTAAAATAATTATCACTTCGTTATATTACGTCAATTGGTTAAGAGACGTCATATCTGACGTCATATGACGTATATGCATTCCTTTTTTAATGCCGTGCAAATATAGTGCTATAATGCAATCAACTGCCCTCTCTTTTTAATAGGGGGGACAATGTGAATCGTGTTGGAATAACTCGCAAATGGGGATACTTTCATCGTTTCATTTAACACTTATTTTCCGACACTATTGCGTTTTAAACTTTAACTGTAAATTATTTCCTTTAAGTGATACTTGACCAAATTGTGATGTTGACATTGTATTCTTCTTTAACAATTACGTGTTGTTATTTTATATTGTAAGTGGATAGAAATTCTTATTTTCAAATGTTTCTCCAATCGGAGAGAGGGGCATATAACTTCCTTGATTCTGACTTTTTTCTTTCGTTTTCCTGTAACACCAACATTTTTTATAGTTTCAAAAATACAAGTTTACAATTTTGTCCATGAAAACACAGAGGTGAGTCACGTGACCTGGTTGTTAAGGTGTCTGCCTCTAAACCAAAGGGGTTCAATTCCGAATATGATAACGTCAATATTTAAACAAATGACACTAGAACTACACACTAGAGAGTGCATAAAATAAAACGCAATAGAATTAAGATGACTCATTCATATTAAGGTATTACCTCCATTATGATACTCGTAAAAGATCGTGACAGATCGGTATATTTCGACAGTTTCCGTGCTTTAATGCAAAATTATTTAAAGCAGCACGCCTCATGATTCATGTTAAATTTCATGAAAATTTTGGTAATGTATTTGACAGTAAAATATTGTGAGGTAAACAAAATAAAGTTATTAACATATTGCAATTGGCACTTACAATCCATGCAAATAACCAAAAAGAGGTCAAAATATGCAAAAAAGCCCTTACTGCGTTAGTAACGCAGTAAAAATATGGTGATAAAACACTGCAAAATCAATCTTAAATCGCAAATAACATGTAAACTTTAACATTTATCTTGGTTTTACCTTTCTTGAAATATTAGTACATTTTTCTCAATTTTCATTTTCTTGAAATATTTTGGCTCATCTGGAGGCGTGCAGCTTTAAACGAAGAGACAAAACTACGTGATAATGATTTTATAAACTAAATGACTATATAATTATGTATGTGGAAACACATACATGACACATGTATTCGTCATACATTTTCTGTATTTTGCCAAGATAGACATTTTAGAGTTCAAGAAACAATAACCGTTCTATTGTATGGGGGCTATTCGTTGCCAAAAATCCAGCCTTTAAAACTTGACAATGCATACTTCGGTTCTACTAAACAGATTAGTAAAAATCTAATTGTCGATCCGATCCCAAACTGCACTGGTATTAAGTATTTTGATTATCTCGATTTGATAAAATGAAAGCTGTTAACATGCAACTTAGATAAATTGCAAACTGTATTTATAAATGTATAACTTCAAATATGCGACATGTAGAAATGTAAACGATAGAACGTACACAATACGTTTAATGCTGTGCATCATGACGTTGAGAATGTAACTGCATCTGACAACTTGACACACTCAGGTTTACGACACCACAATTTCCTTTTATATTCTAACGCGATTAACATTTGTAAACGATTTTGCAACTTCCATATATGGAATTATTACGGAAATAGACGAAAATAAATAGGCGGGGCCAATTTTCACGAAAGCAGAATATAAAGAGAGGTAACTCTTGCTTGTACAAAAATATTTCAAATTATATAGATGTAAATTTCACATACATCAATTGCATTACAGCTGACTTTGAACATCCTCTGATTTTGTTAAAACGTTTTTCTAGTACAGGGTATTCAAGTAATGCAAAATTGGTTAAGATATATTGTAACAATGTAACAACATACATACTGATTATGAACATAATAATATGCAAAAACTAAAGTTGGTGAATTAACATAATGGAATATTCCCCATATACAATGACACACACAACTATTTGTTGATATGAACGATAGGGTTTGTGGGCATGGCAATAAACGTTATCATATCTTTTTACATTCAGCAAAAGGTGCTAGAATACGATACATAGAAGTTAATTTTGGCAACACGAATAAAGAGAACTGGGGTTAGTATCTCGAAGCTATCGTTATATTTGCGTTTACGAACGTGCTAACGATTGACGGAGGAATGGTTAACGAGAGACTAGCGCAGGTATTTCGAAAGCAGTAGTTAAGCAATCGTTCGTTGCTTACTCGTTAGTTATTAACGATTGCGTTTTGTTATCATTTGAATACATGTACCCGAAAATTGTGTACCGCTCTTGTTTATATTCACCGAATCATTATTTTGCGTAGACGAAGGTGAATATAAGGTTACGATCATGCTAAACCGGAACACAATCACACGACACGTGCAGGATCCGCCGGTCTGTCGTCTAGCAATATAGACTTGTTTTGCGATGAAAATCCCGATTGCCTTGATAATATCAATTGTGATAGTGGTAAACCTACGAAAACGGTTCCTTTAAAAAAAGAAAACAGTCATTGGAACTGCCCCTGTTGAAAGTTCCAATGAAACAGGCGTGATTTCTAATTGAGGGGCGGGGCGGGAACTTAACATAGAAACTGCAAAAAAAAAACAAAAAAACGACTGTATATAGAACCGCAGAGACTGAAGATTTAGCAGCAGAGGCTGCCAGTGTAGTCAGATATTTTAAACTCTTTACATAGTTAAAGCCAATATTCTGGTGGAGCTTCTTCTCAATACCAGTCAAAAAATCTGGGGACAGATAACCATCCCTCATTCTTCAGGCTATTTTAGGGAGTAAGTATACTGTCAATATTCAAATTTGAAAATGTTGCTTTCATTGTTGCTTTCCGTTTGAGTGAAATATGGACTATATTTTCACGAAACATAATGAAATTTTACCCTTTAGACAAACATATGTACAACAACTCTTTCTAAAATCCCACTACAGCTGCAAAAACGTCATGCGCATAACAATGACGCCATGAGCAAAAGCATAAATATTTATTAAATATGTAAAGTCGATTTTCATTGGATAATCATGACGTTTATATTATTAGTTATAAAGATTTTTGACAGGTAATATTGCCCTACATAAACGACTGTTTGGAAATATAACCCGAGCCGCTAGGCGATGGTAATATTGCCTACAACCATTTAACATGTCAGGAATATTTATAACGAATTTATAAAACCGCGAACTTCCCTTTTTTTAGAGAAAAAAAAAGGTGAGATTTCTTAGAAAATTGCTAGAAACAGTGTATATAAAACTAAAAAAATGTCACGATTCTCCAATGAAAAGTGACGTGACAAACGTGCAGTATTATTGGCGTCCGCGCCGAAGCGCGGCGCTCTTATGGAATGAGATCAGATTTTGTGAAAGGGCGACAGCAACTTCTCGAGCCTTTTAGTTCTACATAATAAAAGCCGAAAATTCCGATCGGTATGAGGATGCTTGATTATTAAATAAGAATGAAATGTCGCGATATGTTACAATGAATTTTCGCAATGCAAACATTTTCAAATGAAATAACCTTTTCCGTCAATAAATCGCGCTCTTCGGGGTTTTTTATTTATCATTTTGTAGTACACAGTCGGTTATAATGGTATGTTATTGTTGTACATGTATCCTAGAATGATCAGTTGATGACCTAAATATTCCAAAAACCTATTTATAGATATATCTATTTATCACTCCTATCGGTAAATGCCGGTCTCTCCCGGTCTATTTTGACCAGGATTTACTAGTGACCGGCGAATAGTACCAGAGGTTTATTGTCCGGTCTCTCCCGGTTTTGGAGTAGATGTTTGATATCGTTACAATTAGAAAAAAAACAACAATAGCATGTTTCATTTTATCTATATGAGATAAAAACAATAAATATGTACACGGATTTATATGTAATATAAATCCGTGATATGTACAATAATTGAGAAAAAGGTACATTTTTTATGGTATTAAAATGACATTATCAACTTTGAAACATTTTATTTAATTATTTAATTTGTTATCCGTGTTTAGTAAAGATGCCGAGGAATTATTCAAAGTTACAAATTAGATTTTATGAATTATTCAATTGATCGATAATTTAAAAAATGATAAAGAAAAATACAATGTACATGTACATGGTTTAAGAATAAACAATATTATATATTGAAAGATAAACCATAATTTACTGACTTTTTCCAGTTAAGCTTTGACTTATAATCGTCGGTCAATATGACAATTGAATTCTTAAAATTTATTTTACAATTTTAATAAAAAATAGTAGTAAAAACTCAGTATTAAAATAGCACATAAAACACAAAAAAGAATAAAAGAAAACAATATTCATAAAATTTGTATTTTTTTTTAATTAAAATTAATAGATATTACAATTATTGTATAATAAACAATTATGATCAACATGGTAATATAACCAGTGTCATATTTTTACTAACTTAAAGTGTGAACAGATACCTTAAGGGGGTCTTCGCTAATAGCGATAACATAATAAGGGACAAATGTGTGGTACGTGTTGATCATGCGTTACACATATGGATTATAAATGATTGCATACATGTTTATCCGTTGCTATTAATAACCACGATCATAAAGAAATAACAAGTAATATTCTAATCTGTAGCATGCCAATCAAAGTTCATAATGAACAATGTCTTTCGTCCGCTCATTCATAAGTGGTATACATTTCTGGTAGTTTATAAGAATATCTTGTCATCATATGTGTACTAGTTCATCTTCACTTGCTGCATTTCTTGCTTGGACGCCCTTTGATGCTTTGCATCAATGCTTTTCTTGTAAAATCTTTTAAAATACTTCACGTTTGCATTAGTGCAGGTTTGGTACGTCAATTTTAATTGACGTTTATATAGTTTATATACACAGCTGCTGTCAATTTATCAAGAAATCTCTCTTTTTTCTGCAGTATTGTAAATTCGTTATAAAGATTTTTAACAGGATATAGGGCCGATATAATTTTGTTTGCAATATAACTCTCACTTGGCGGCTCGGGTTATCGTTTATATACGGCCATATAACCTGTCAAAAATCTGTATTACTAAATATATACATGACTGCTGTTAATTAATATGGATAAATTTTCATTTTGTTTTAAACAAAGGATGTTTGCTGTATTATAAATTAAAATATAACGAGTTAAATTATAACAGCTGGTGTTCGCGAGTGAAATATTTGTTACTATGAAATGATAAACAAACAACATTTCTATATATTACATGCCTTTTTGTGGTACCGATTTTTGCAGCTGACGTAATGCACTTTTCTTCATGATGTAATTAATACGTCACAGTTTATTTTTCGAAATATAATTTTGTAACTAGTTTCAATTTTGTTGAATTTTCAGCATGATGCATGCATATATTTATTTATGTTTTCTTGTGCAAAATTACACTTTACGGAGATTATTCCTTTCGCTGTTTAAGTTATGATATGTTTTTTTCATCCGCATTCAAATATAAGTCTTAAATTAAAATGTAAAGAACCTTTACATATGTTTGATATGTGAGAAAAATTTTGTTTGTTTGGATTTTTACGGGTCGTTAACACATACTGGCCATATCGTGTCGAATGCTATAATTATAAAAGGCTTAAAATGTTATGTAAAACTTTGTAAATGACAATAAAAATGAGCCAATTAGATCCAAGAATACAAGTTTATCTCTTTCAAATAATCAATGATATTTTTTATGGAATTGTATTAAAGAGTTCTTTGAGTGAATGAACACAATAAAATCTATTACGGGCCTGTAAAAATTCATGAGAAAAAGAAATACAATAGATCTACTATATTCATGTCGGTTCATCATTTTTTATCAATAAAATGATATTATTCTCATTTTTTATGTACATTAAAATCGCACCTTTCTTACTTTTGTGTCAAAATGATAGTAACGAGAGCCTTACGACACCTTCTAGGCATCCGTTAATAATTGGGCATGTTAACGATTATTCGTTAATTACGAGAGCGTCGAGATAGCGGTGAAAACCTTAACGAGAGGTATACGATAGTCGTTATGCTAACGATAGCTTCGAGATACTAACCCCTGAACAGTAAGCCTGTGCCTTCTTTCTTTACAGGGCTATGTTGGGTTGTAGAAAAGCCCATATTTTTGACCAAGTGTATAACCACGAAACAAAGTTTACTATCGATACTTCCGTTGTATAGCCAAACACTTGTGAATTTGTCCCATTTTAATGTTGAAATAAATATTCAGTGTATCCTAGCATCTCTGTTTACCTCCATTTTGAAGTATTTTGAGTCATAGGATGTGATTCAGCATTTTATTATTAAATATATGTAAGCTGACGTAGATTAAGGTCTTTTTATGCATTGTACTGAATAGCAACTCTAAAATCTGTGTATACATGCTGTCAATAGCTATTACCTAGACTTGCTGTCTATATGATCAAAAGCAGAGAACTATTTTTATGTTCATGAAATACTACACAGAATATTTATTAAGTTTTATGAGTGATGGCTTTCTAAGAGATATAATAACAAGGTATACATAAATTGATAATCAACATACATACATTTGAACTCATTTAAATATCATTATTGAAAAACAAAATGGGAAAAATTGGAAAATATATCTATACAGTATGGTAAGAATAAAAAGTTATGTACGAAAGGGTACATACAAACTTTGGCTGTTAAAAGTTTTTTCTTGTCAAGTCATACGCTAGAATTAAGGTTACTAAAAAAATAGTAAATGCTACTATTAGGAAAGACAACAGCCAGAACTTGGTCTGTATTTAGTCGTATCAAAATCTTGATCAGATGTTGACTTGAAAATTTGAAAGTGGTAAGGTAGCAGCTTAACTGTAAATGTTACTCATTCCTATGCAAATTGGAATATATACCCTCAGTAAAATTTATTTGTCGTTGAATATAGTCTTATCAATAGTTTTTACTTCCTTTAAAAATATTTAACCTCAAACAGTAAGTAGCCTGGTGTTTTTGTTGTTGTTTTTTTACGTTTCCTTTTCTAGGAAATTTGGTATCTACAATGTTTTAAAACTTATATGCCTATAATCATTTAAAGTCTGCTAATGTTGATGGTATAAAGGCACAGAATGGCAATCATGCAAGAGAATTATGTTTGGTGACTAACTAAACGGTAAACGGAAACCACGCCGCTTCTTGTCGCCGGCGGTAAATACCGAAAATGAGCGGATAAAAATACGTTTATTTACGATGATGTAGTGGGCGGGAAAATGGGCGGAGCTTATTTTATCTCCTATTGAAAAATGTGTAAAGCTGGATTATGCTGATCCGAATCATGGTGGTTCGACAATGTAAAGCTAAGAATGTAACTTCTGTTTTGTCGGCGTATACACGAACAATGAGTATTCGAACACTTGGTATTGCTGCTATCAGTAAATGTTTTGTCGTTTAACAAAATGTATTTGTTGAAATGCATGTTTACGCTGTTAAATCGGCAAAGTCAATCCAAGAATGCAACATTGGAGTTTACAAACAAAGAAATACAATTGTATTTTGTCCATTACCAAACTGTTCAACTCAGATCAACAAGGCTGGATTTTTGGCAACGAATAGCCTCCATATTCAAAAACCTTTTGACCAATGCGGTTGAAAGTTCGATTTTGTACAAACTTGTAGGGTCTTCTTTGCACATTATAAGGCCTAAACCCCAAACCCAAATAATATGTCCAGGAGATTTCCGCGTGCCATGGTCATTTTTGGACTGGTGATTTGTTCTTTTTCAATATAAATTCGAGAAAAACATCAATTTTACGAACCTACTGTTCAAAATTCATTTGGCCAATTGGTTGTAAATTCGATTTTGTACAACTTTCGAGAATCTTCTTTGCACATGAAGAGGCCTAAAGACCTAACCAAAATAGTATGTCTAGCAGATCGTCGCATGGCTAGGTCACTTTCCAGCGATATGCTTTTTCTGTATATAAATTTCGAAGAAAAACATCAATTTTACGAGCCTACCGTTCAAAAGCCATGTGACCAATTCCAATGCAAATTTGATTTTGTACCACTACAGAGGGTCTTCTTTGCACATGAAATGGCCTAAAGCCCTAACCCAAGTAATATGTCCAGGAGATTTCCGCGGGGCTTGGTCATTTTTTTTGCAACGGCGATTTGTTCTTTCTCTATGTAAAACTCGGTGAGGAATATCATATTCACGAGCCTACCATTCAAAAACCATTTGATCAATTCCGTTGCAAATATGATTTTGTACAACTTGAGGAGGTCTTCTTTGCACATGAAAAGGCTTAAAGCCATAACCAAAGGAACACGTCCATGAGATCTCCGCATGGCTAGGTCATTTGCTAGCGATTTGCTTTTTCTGTATATAAATCTCAGGAAAAATTTCGGAAAAAACATCAATTTTACGAGCCTACCGTTCAAAAGCCATTTGACCAATTCCAATGCAAGTTCAATTTTGTAAGACTAGAGAGGGTCTTCTTTGCACATGAAAAGGCCTAAAGCCCTTACCATAGTAATATGTTCAGGATATTTCAGCGTGGCTTGGTCATTTTTTTGCACCGGCGATTTCTACTTCCTCTATGTAAATTTCAGGTAAAAATATCCTGGACATATTACTTGGGTTAGGGCTTTAGGCCTTTTCATTTGCAAATAAGACCCTCTCAAGTTGTACAAACTAAAATTTGCAACGGAATTGATCAAACGGTTTTTGAACGGTAGGCTGGGAAAATAAATGTTTTTCCCGAGATTTATATACAGAACAAGAGCACCGCTAGGCGGAGCATTATATGCCCGAAAGTGTTTGTTTTTTTTGTAAGGATGAAGCATTTGTAAGACATGGGAATTCGCTGTTCATCCTATAAAATTTTACAGCTGTAGGTTAATTAATACTTAAGTTATTAATAATGACCTTAACCTTTGACCTTGTGACCCCTAAATCAATAGGGGTCTTCTACCTTATATGGACAATCATCCTAAGAAGTTTGAATATTGTGGGCCAATTGGAACTTTAATTATGCTCTAGAAACTGTTTTCAGTATTAAGGTAAAAGTGACTTTGACCTTTGACCTTGTGACCCCAAAATCAATAGGGGTCTTCTACCCAATATGGACAATCATCCTATGAAGTTTGAATATTGTGGGCCAAATGGAACTTACGTTATGCTCTGGAAACTGTTTTTGGTTTTAAGGTAATTGTGACCTTGACCTTTGACCTAGTGACCCCAAAATCAATAGGGGGTCTTTTGCCCAATATGGACAATCATCCTATGAAGTTTGAATATTGTGGGCCAAATGGAACTTAAGTTATGCTCCAGAAACTGTGTTCAGTTTAAAGGATATAGTGACCTTGACCTTTGACCTTTTGACCCCAAAATCAATAGGGGTCTTCTACCTAATATGGACAATCATCCTATGAAGTTTGAACACTGTGGGCCAAATGGAACTTAAGTTATGCTCCGGAAACTGTTTCCAGTATCAAGGTAATAGTGACCTTGACCTTTGACCTTGTGACCCCAAAATCAATAGGGGTCTTCTACCCAATATGGACAATCATCCTATGAAGTTTGAACATTGTGGGTCAATTGGAACTTAAGTTATGCTCCGGAAACTGTTTTCAGTATCAAGGTAATAGTGACCTTGACCTTTGACCTTGTGACCCCAAAATCAATAGGGGTTTTCTACCCAATATGGACAATCATCCTATGAAGTTTGAACATTGTGGGTAGAATGGAACTTAAGTTATGCTCCGGAAACTGTTTTCAGTTTTAAGGTCATAGTGACCTTGACATTTGACCTTTTGACCCCAAAATCAATAGGGGTCTTCTACCCACTATGGACAATCATCCTATGAAGTTTGAACATTGTGGGTCAATTGGAACTTAAGTTATGCTCCGGAAACTGTTTTCAGTATCAAGGTAATAGCGACCTTGACCTTTGACCTTGTGACCTTAAAATCAATAGGGGTCTTCTACCTTATATGGACAATCATCCTATGAAGTTTGAACATTGTGGGTCGAATGGAACTTAAGTTATGCTCCGGAAACTGTTTTCAGTTTTAAGGTCATAGTGACCTTGACCTTTGACCTTTTGACCCCAAAATCAATAGGGGTCTTCTACCCAATATGGACAATCATCCTATGAAGTTTGAACATTGTGGGCCAAATGGAACTTAAGTTATGCTCCGGAAACCAAATTGCTAACGGACGGACGGACGGACGTACGTACGGACGGACAGACAGACAGACGGACGCCAGGGGGTATAACATAATATGCCCTTTCGGGCATATAAAAAGCACATGGCTGGAAAATGACCTAGCCATGCGGAAATCTCCTGGACATGTTCCTTGGGTTACGGCTTTGTGCCTTTTCATGTGCAAAGAGAGCCCTCTCAAGTTGTACAAAATCAAATTTGGAACGGAACTGATCAAATGGTTTTTGAATGGTAGGCTCGTGAATATGATGTTTTTCACCGAAATTTACATGCAGAAAGAACAAATCGCGGGTGCAAAAAATGACCAAGCCACGCGGAAATATCCTGGACATATTACTTGGGTTAGGCTTTAGGTCTTTTCATGTGCAAAGAAGACCCTCTCTAGTTGTACAAAATCGAATTTGCATTGGAATTGGTCAAATGGCTTTTGAACGGTAGGCTCGTGAAATTGATGTTTTTTTCTGAGATTTATATACAGAAAAAGCATATCGCTGGAAAATGACCTAGCCATGCGGAAATCTCCTGGACATGTTCCTTGTGTTAGGGCTTTAGGCCTTTTCATGTGCAAAGAAAACCCTCGCAAGTTGTACAAAATCAAATTTGCAACGGAATTGATCAAATGGCTTTTGAATGGTAGGCTCGTGAATATGATGGTTTTCCCCGAAATTTACACAGAGAAAGAACAAATCGCCGGTGCAAAAATGACCAAGCCACGCGGAAATATCCTGGACATATTACTTTGGTTAGGGCTTTAGGCCTTTTCATGTGTAAAGAAGACCCTCTCAAGTTGACCAAAATGGAATTTGCATTGGAATTGGTCAAATGGCTTTTGAACGGTAGGCTCGTAAAATTGATGTTTTTTTCTCGAGATTTATATACAGAAAAAGCATATCGCTGGAAAATGACCTAGCTATGCGGAAATCTGCTGGACATGTTCCTAGGGTTAGGGCTTTGGGCCTTTTCATGTGCAAAGAGAACCCTCTCAAGTTGTACAAAATCAAATTTGCAACGGAATTGATCAAATGGTTTTTGAATGGTAAGCTCGTGAATATGATGTTTTTCCCCGAAATTTAAACAGAGAAAGAACAAATCGCCGGTGCAAAAAATGACCAAGCAACGCAGAAATATCCTGGACATATTACTTAGAATAGGGCTTAGGCCTTTTCATGTGCAAATAAGACCCTCTCAAGTTGTACAAAATCGAATTTGCATTGGAATTGGTCAAATGACTTTTGAATGGTAGGCTCGTAAAATTGATGTTTTTCCGAGATTTATATACAGAAAAAGCATATCGCTGGAAAATGACCTAGACATGCGGAAATCTCCTGGACATGTTCCTTGGGTTATGACTTTACGCCTTTTCATGTGCAAAGAGAACCCTCTCATGTTGTACAAAATCAAATTTGCAACGGAATTGATCAAATGGTTTTTGAATGGTAGGCTCGTGAATATGATGTTTTTCCCCGAAATCTACATAGAGAAAGAACAAATCGCCGGTGCAAAAACTGACCAAGCCTCGCGAAAATATCCTGGACATATTACTTGGGTTAGGGCTTTAGGCCTTTTCATGTGCAAACAAGACCGTCTCAAGTTGTACAAAATCGAATTTGCATTGGAATTGGTCAAATGACTTTTGAACGGTGGGCTCGTAAAATTGATGTTTTTTCCGAGATTTAAATACAGAAAAAGCATATCGCTGGAAAATGACCTAGACATGCGGAAATTTCCTGGACATTTTCCTTGGGTTATGACTTTAGGCCTTTTCATGTGCAAAGAGAACCCTCTCAACTTGTACAAAATGAAATTTGCAACGGAATTGATCAAATGGTTTTTGAATGGTAAGCTCGTGAATATGATGTTTTTCCCCGAAATTTAGATAGAAAAAGAACAAATCGCCGGTGCAAAAAAGTCCAAGCAACGCGGAAATATCCTGGACATTTACTTGGGTTAGGGCTTTAGGCCTTTTCATGTGCAAATAAGACGCTTTCAAGTTGTACAAAATGGAGTTTGCATTGGAATTGGTCAAATGGCTTTTGAACTGTAGTCTTGTAAAATTGATGTATGTTTTTTTTCCGAGATTTATATACAGAAAAGGCATATCGCTGGAAAATGACCTAGCCATGCGGAAATCTCCTGGACATGTTCCTTGGGTTAGGGCTTTGGGCCTTTTCATGTGCAAAGAGAACCCTCTCAAGTTGTACAAAATGAAATTTGCAACGGAATTGATCGAATGGTTTTTGAATGGTAAGCTCGTGAATATGATGTTTTTCCCCGAAATTTACATAGAAAAGAACAAATCACCGGTGCAAAAATGTCCAAGCCACGCGGAAATATCCTGGACATATTACTTGGGTTGGGGCTTTAGGCCTTTCCATGTGCAAATAAGACCCTTTCAAGTTGTACAAAATCGAATTTGCATTGGAATTGGTCAAATGGCTTTTGAACGGTAGGCTTGTAAAATTGATGTATGTTCTTTTCCGAGATTTATATACAGAAAAAGCATATCGCTGGAAAATGACCTAGCCATGCGGAAATCTTCTGGACATGTTCCTTGGGTTAGGGCTTTGGGCCTTTTCATGTACAAAGAGAACCCTCTCAAGTTGTTCAACATTAAATTTGCAACGGAATTCATCAAATGGTTTTTGAATGGTAGGCTCGTGAATATGATGTTTTTCCCCGAAATTTACATAGAGAAAGAACAAATCGCCGGTGCAAAAAATGACCAAGCCACGCGGAAATATCATGGACATATTACTTGGGTTAGGGCTTTAGGTCTTTTCATGTGCAAAGAAGACCCTCTCAAGTTGTACAAAATCGAATTTGCATTGGAATTGGTCATATGGCTTTTGAACGGTAGGCTCGTAAAATTGATGTTTTTTTGCCGAGATTTATATACAGAGAACGCATATCGCTGGAAAATGACCTTGCAATGCGGAAATTTCCTGGAGATGTTCCTTGGGTAAGGGCTTTAGGCCTTTTCATGTGCAAATAAGACCCTTTCAAGTTGTACAAAATCGAATTTGCATTGGAATTGGTCAAATGGCTTTTGAACGGTAGGCTTGTAAAATTGATGTATGTTCTTTTCCGAGATTTATATACAGAAAAAGCATATCGCTGGAAAATGACCTAGCCATGCGGAAATCTCCTGGACATGTTCCTTGGGTTCGGGCATTGGGCCTTTTCATGTGCAAAGAGAACCCTCTCAAGTTACACAAAATCACATTTGCAACGGAATTGATCAAATGGTTTTTGAATGGTAGGCTCGTGAATATGATGTTTTTCCCGAAATTTACATAGAGAAAGAACAAATCGCCGGAGCAAAGAGTGTCTTCTTTGTACATGAAAAGGCCTAAGTTGCTTGGTCATTTTTTGCACCGGCGATTTGTTCTTTCTCTATGTAAATTTTGAGGAAAAACGTCATATTCACGAGCTTACCATTCAAAAATCATTCGATCAATTCCGTTGCAAATTTAATTTTGTACAACTTGAGAGGGTTCTCTTTGCACATGAAAAGGCCTAAAGTGATAACCCAAGGAACATGTCCAGGAAATTTCCGCATGTCTAGGTCATTTTCCAGCGATATGCTTTTTCTGTATATAAATCTCGGGAAAACCATCAATTTTACGAGCCTACCGTTCAAAAGTCATTTGACCAATTCCAATGCAAATTCAATTTTGTACAACTTGAGACGGTCTTCTTTGCACATGAAAATGCCTAAAGCCCTAACCCAAGTAATATGTCCAGGATATTTCTGCTTGGATTGGTCATTTTAGCACCGGCGATTTGTTCTTTCTCTATGTAAATTTCGGGGAAAAATATCATATTCACGAGCCCACCATTCAAAAACCATTTGATCAATTCCGTTGCAAATTTAATTTTGTAACCTTTGAGAGGGTTCTCTTTGCACATGAAAAGGCCCAAAGCCCGAACCCAAGGAACATGTTCAGGAGATTTCCGCATGGCTAGGTCATTTTCCAGCGATATGCTTTTTCTGTATATAAATCTCGAAAAAAAAACATCAATTAAACGAGCCTACCGTACAAAAGCCATTTGACCAATTCCAATGCAAATTCGATTTTGTACAACTTGAAAGGGTCTTATTTGCACATGAAAAGGCCTAAGGCCCTAACCCAAGTAATATGTCCAGGATATTTCTGCGTGGCTTCGTCATTTTTTTGCACCGGCGATTTGTTCTTTCTCTATGTATATTTCGGGGAAAAACATCATATTCACGAGCCTACCATTCAAAAACCATTTCATCAATTCTGTTGCAAATTTGATTTTGTACATATTGAGAGGTTTTGCTTTGCACATGAAAAGGCCCAAAGCCATAACCCAAGGAACATGTCCAGAAGATTTCCGCATGGCTAGGTCATTTTCCAGCGATATGCTTTTTATGTATATAAATCTCGGAAAAAAAACATACATCAATTTTACGAGCCTACGGTTCAAAAGCCATTTGACCAATTCCAATGCAAATTCGATTTTGTACATCTTTAAAGGGTCTTCTTTGCACATGAAAAGGCCTAAAGCCCTAACTAAAATAGTATGTCCAGGATATTTCCGCGTGGCTTGGTCATTTTTTTGCACCGGCGATTTGTTCTTTCTCTATGTAAATTTCGGGGAAAAACATCATATTCACGAGCCTACCATTCAAAAACCATTTGATCAATTCCGTTGCAAATTTGATTTTGTACAAGTTGAGAGGGTTCTCTTTGCACATGAAAAGGCCCAAAGCCCTAACCCAAGGAACATGTCCATGATATTTCCGCATGGCTAGGTCATTTTCCAGCGAAATGCCTTTTCTGTATATCAATCTCGAAAAAAACCCATCAATTTTACGAGCCTACCGTTCAAAAGCCATTTGACCAATTCCAATGCAAATTCGATTTTGTACAACTTGATAGGGTCTTCTTTGCACATGAAAAGGCCTAAAGCCGTAACCCAATTAATATGTCCTGGATACTTCCGCGTGGCTTGGTCATTTTTTGCACCGGCGATTTGTTCTTTTTCTTTGTAAATTTCGGTGAAAAACATCATATTCACGAGCCTTCCATTCAAAAACAATATGATCAATTCCATTGCAAATTTGATTTTGTACAACTTGAGAGGGTTCTCATTGCACATGAAAAGGCCCAAAGCCCTTACCCAAGGAACATGTCCAGGAGATTTCCGCAGAACTAGGTCATTTTCCAGCAATATGCTTTTTCTGTATATAAATCTCGGAAAAAACATTAATTTTACGAGCCTACCGCTCAAATGGCAATTGACTAATTCCAATGCAAATTCGATTTTGTACAACTTGAGAGGGTCTTATTTGCACATGAAAAGGCCTAAAGCCCTATCCCAAGTAATATGTCTTGGATATTTCCGCGTGGCTTGGTCATTTTTTGCACCGGCGATTTGTTCTTTCTCTATGCAAATTTCGGGGAAAAACATCATATTCACGAGCCTACCATTCAAAAACCATTTGATCAATTCCGTTGCAAATTTGATTTTGTACAACTTGAGAGGGTTCTCTTTGCACATGAAAAGGCCCAAAGCCCTAACCCAAGGAACATGTCTAGGAGATTTCCGCATGGCTAGGTCATTTTCCAGCGATATGCTTTTTCTGTATATATATCTCGGAAAAAGATCAATTTCACGAGCCTACCGTTCAAAAGTCATTTGACCAATTCCAATGCAAAGTCGATTTTGTACAACTTGAGATGGTCTTCTTTGCACATGAAAAGGCCTAAAGCCCTAACCTAAGTAATAATTATATTCAAGATATTTCCGCGTGGCTTGATCATTTTTGCGCGGGCGATTTGTTCTTTCTCTTTGTGAATTTCGTTAAAAATATTATATTCACGAGCCGACCATTCAAAAACCATTTGATCAATTCTGTTTCAAATTTGATTTTGTACAACGTGAGAGGGTTCTCTTTGCACATGAAAAGGCTAAAGCCCTAACCTAAGGAACATGTCCAGGAGATTTCCGCATGGCTAGGTCATTTTCCAGCGATATGCTTTTTCTGTATATAAATCTCGGAAAAAAAAACATCAATTTTACGAGCTTACTGCTCGAAATTCGATTTTGTACAACTGGAGAGGGTCTTATTTGCACATGAAAACGCCTAAAGCCCTAACATAAGTAATATGTCCAGGTTATTTCTGCGAGGCTTGGTCATTTTTTGCACCGGCGATTTGTTCTTTCTCTATGTAAATTTCGGGGAAAAATATCAAATTCACGAGCCTACCGTTCAAAAGTCATTTGACCAAATCCAATGCAAATTGGATTTTGTACAACTTGAGAAGGTCTCGCTTGCACATGAAAAGTCCTAAAGCCGTAAACCAAGTTATATGTCCAGGATATTTCCGCGTGGCTTGGTCATTTTTTGCACCGGCGATTTGTTCTTTTTCTTTGTTAATTTCGGGGAAAAACATCATATTCACGAGCCTACCATTCAAAAACCATTTGATCAATTCCGTTGCAAATTTGATTTTGTACAACTTGAGAGGGTTCTCTTTGCACATGAAAAGGCCCAAAGCCCTTACCCAAGGAAAATGTTCAGGAGATTTCCGCATGTCTAGGTCATTTTCCAGCGATATGCTTTTTCTGTATATAAATCTAGCAAAAAAACATCAATTTCACGAGCCTACCGCTCAAATGGCAATTGACTAATTCCAATGCAAATTCGATTTTGTACAACTTGAGTGGGTCTTATTTGCACATGAAAAGGCCTAAAGCCCTATCCCAAGTAATATGTCCAGGATATTTCCGCGTGGCCTGGTCATTTTTTGCACCGGCGATTTGTCCTTTCTCTATGGAAATTTCGGGGAAAACATCATATTCACGAGCCTACCATTCAAAAACCATTTGATCAAAAATTCCGTTGCAAATTTGATTTTGTACAACTTAAGAGGGTTGTCTTTGCACATGAAAAGGCCCAAAGCCCGAATCCAAGGAACATGTCTAGGAGATATCCGCATGGCTAGGTCATTTTCCAGCGATATGCTTTTTCTGTATATAAATCTCGGAAAAAAACATCAATTTCACGAGCCTACCCTTCAATTTTTGTTTGTTTGTTTCATTTTACGCCTTTTTCAACAGTATTTCAGTCATATAGGCGGGTAGTTTCCTAACCATCGTTCCTGGAGAGTTACACCAGTACTAGACTACCTTCCTCCGCGCTAAACTACCAAAGCATCTCCCGGGGATCGAACCCACGCCAGAGAGGTAACTGGATTAGAAGTCATCGACTCTAACCCCTCGACCACGGAGGCGGTTACCTACCCTTCAAAGTCATTTGACCAATTCCAATGCAAATTCGATTTTGTACAATTTGAGAGCGTCTTCTTTGCACATGAAAAGGCCTTAAACCCTAACCTAAGTAATATGTCCAAGATATTTCCGCGTGGCTTGGTCATGTTTTGCACCGGTGATTTGTTCTTTCTCTAAGTGAATTTCGTTAAAAACATCATATTCACGAGCCTACCATTCAAAAACCATTTGATCAATTCCGTTGCAAATTTAATTTTGTACAACGTGAGAGGGTTCTCTTTGCACATGAAAAGGCCTCAAGCCCGAACCCAAGGAACATGTCCAGGGGATTTCCGCATGGCTAGGTTATTTTCCAGCGATATGCTTTTTCTGTATGAAATTTTTCATATCATTTTAATTGATGTATCAAATTATCAAAAGACTGGCCTAAGTAATTGTATGAAATAACAAAGTGATCTAAATCTAAAGAAAACGTTTGACATAACATGTGCTAATAATTTAATGAACTGCATTTTTGTAACTTACTCCTGACTAATAAAGCTAAATATAACTCTGAAATAAAACTAACTGGACTTTGTAAAAAAATAAAATAAATGAAAACATGATCAGGAAATTTATAGCAAGACTTGCTATTGTAAAATCAAATATTTTTACACAAATTAAATTTTGGACTCACTGACCAGATTGTATGTCTTGATAAATTTTTATAGTGCATATGTAGCAAACATTTGGGAATAAATTCTCTGGATTGTTTTCTTCCCAAAATTCACCACTGGGTAGGGTAATGCTTGACCTTTTTACTTTTTCTCAAAGCAAACAAATGGATTGAACAAATCTTAAAAAAGAAAGACCGCAAAATAAAGATTTAAATAATTTGACCCTCAAGGTCAATTATGAGTGAAGGTCAAGGTCTGTCTATCTACAAGATTGTAGTGTTCAAGTTTGAAGACAATTCATCCAAAGTTAACGTTATAGCCTCTTTAAGCAAAAATCGAGCAAAATTAAGATATTTGACATTGAAGGTCAAGGTCATTTATGAATGAAAGTAAAGTTTAGCCTGGTCTACATGCAGGTCATATATCAATGGTTGTTGTGACAAGTATGAAGACAATACACCATGAACTTAAAAAGTTATTATTAACATTGAAGTTTTGTGGGCGGCAATAGGAACTCCAACATGAGTGTAACAATTCCTCTTTTTTTCTTTGAAAAGAAGTTGAAATAAAAATCAACTTAAATCAAAGGGCAGCAAGCTCTGTGGTATTTTCTGATCTTTGCAATCTAAATGTTACTGTATATCTGTATGTGAATTCCTGTATAAGTTTATTTTTATGTACTATAATTCATATTGCAGGGCACCAGAGATTGATACATACGGAATTTTGCATAACTAGAGTTGCATCAAAAAATCATTTATGTTCATTTTTTATGATAGCCACACTTTACCCTTGCATATTGTGGCTATTTCCTTAACAAAGACAATAAAAAAAAGAATTAAACAAGAACCGGTTGAACCGGGTGATGCTCCCCGACAAGGTTCTGGACACAGGAAAGTATAAAAAAATGAACAAAGGGCAAAACTCTAAAATTAGGCAAAGCGGAGTTATGTTTTTTTTGCACTGCACTTCTATTCGATGAGATCTATCTATCTATAAAGTTTCCTGATGATATCAGAATTATGTCCCAGGTAAAAGTCAAAGTGTAAAAATGAACAAAGGGCAATAACTCCAAAATTAGACCAGGCTTTGGTTAGGTTATTAAGCATTGCAGTTCTATTCAATTATATCTAGCTACCTACAAAGTTTCATGTTGATATCTCTAATAGTTTTAAAGTAATGTCCAGGACAAAAGTCAAAACGTAAAAATAAACAAAGGGCAATTTTTTCAAAATAAGGCAAGGCAGAGTAATGATTCTTAAGCACTGCACTTCCACCCAATGAGACCTATCTATCTACAAAGTTTCATGTTGATATCTCTTATACTTTTAGAGTAATGTCCCAGACAAAGTTCAAAGTGTAAAATAAACAAAGGGCAATAATTCAAAAATTAGGCAAGGCAGAGTTACAGTTCTTGTGCACTGCACACCTACTCAATGAGATCTATCTAACTACAAAGTTTCATATTGATATCTCTTATACTTTTAGAGTTATGTCCCGGACAAATTTCAAAGTGTAAAATAAACAAAGGGGGGTAATTCAAAAATTAGGCAAGGCAGAGTTACGGTTCTTGTGCACTGCACACCTACTCAATGAGATCTATCTACCTACAAAGTTTCATGTTGATACCTCTTGTTGTTTCAAAGTTATGTCCCGGACAAGAAAAGGGGACGAACGAACGGACGGACGGACAAGGCGGCGACTATATGCTCCCCAGAAATTTTTTCGGGGAGCATAAAAAATGTTGACTCGACTGGGATTTGAACTCCAGACCTCTCACACACTAAATGAGCGCGTTACCCCTGCACAACGGAGAAGTTTTAAAATCATAGGCTGAATAAAATCAAGTGATTCTAAATTTAGAATTTCCCTTGCATTAGCAGCACAAGCTGAATAAAATCATGTCATTCTAAATTTAGAATTTTGATTGCATTTCGGGTTAGGGTAATTTCGAGGTATTTTGTTCAGGGTAAACCTGTTGTTTAAAATTGAAGTAAATAATTTAGCAAAAATCTTCTCGCCCAAACAGTCCAACATGTAGAAACTATATATTCAACTACTCGGCAGTCAGATTTATTTGTGTAGTATTCGGTAATCGACATCGCTAAAAATAGCATTTTCATTGATTAAAATCATATTCATCCACGTAATTTGTGAGTGTGCATTTATTGACGATTCTATAAGCCAATGCTACTTTTAAAGTTTGAATGTGTATTAATTTGTTGGAGTCTTGTAACAAAAAAAAAATTGTTCTTTCTTTTTAATTGCTGGTTTTTAAGCAGTTTTGAGTGAGAACTAATTTGCTGTGTTAGGTCTGTTAGGAAATTTTGTGTTAGACAGTGGATGTTAGCTATGTATTTGCTGATCTGCGGTCAGAAAATACAAAAATGAAAATCAGGCAGACAAAAAAAATTGTATATATATAACTGGAGCTGGTCTCTCCTCCATCAATCCTAAAATCTAAAATGAGCTAAAACTACAAAAATTGAGTTTTGTGAGGAAAATTGTAAAATTGAAAATCAATTTAAGTAATTACTAAACAAAGAGCTTAAACCTTATCAAAAAGCGCACCAAATGCAGTGCAAACACTTGTCACACCAGTTAAGTAAACAAATAATAATAATAAAAGATAAATTTAAGAGTGTCATGGCTGTTACACACTTCACATCTCAATAAAATGAATAATTTTATGATTGTAGATGTTCAAGATATTGGTATTTCTTCAAATGTTAATTTCCATGAGAAAAAGAGACAAAACTCTACAAATGTTAACCCTTTCGCTGCCATAGGGACGGCTTATGCCGTCCCTGTTATTTTCGGCGTATTTGCCATATGGACGGCTTTAGCCGTTTCTATAATAATAATAGTAATAATAATAAATTAATAATAATAATAATAATTATAAAGAAAATTATACCATCGACAATAATTATTATTATACTCACATATTTGGAAACATATATAATTATTATAAATGTTAATTTCCATGAGAAATGGGACATAACTCTACAAATAATGATCCCTATTTTATGTCCCTTGTTTTACAGATTTGCCTCATCTCCATTACTCTGCAGGTAAGCCAAAAAAAAGTACAATATCTCTGATATTTTTAATATATGTACTTTCTATCAATATCCACTTTAAATATGTTTACTATCAATAACAATTCTAAGTTTAAAAGTGGCATAACTTCAAAGAAAAAAAAAACAACCCATTCAAGATCATGTCCCATGGGTAACAACTGCACCTTGCCACAATAAAGTACATGTGTATACCAAGTTTTGTGGTTGTAACCTTTGATAAGTTTACAAATCCTTTAATTTGAAAAGCTATTTTGACAAAAAATTCTGTTTTAAAAAGGGGCATAACTCTAAAATGATTCCTTTCAGAATTATGCCCCTTGTCTTACAACTGCCTTCTGTCATGTTCAACAAATACTTAAAGTTCCATATTAGATACTTTTAGAAAGTGTTTTGAGTGATCCTCTATTTAGTTTTGGCACTACAATGACAAAGATCCACTAATCAGAAAAGTTGGATTATTTTTTGGAAAAGACAAGTTAGTACCTCTAAGTCTTGATTTAAAAGTAAACGAGAAACTTATGTACCAAAATAAAATAACATACACTATTTACAAAGTGACAAAAATAAAATAACCATACTCTTTCCGCCAATACAATCATTAATACAAGAATGAAAACATGGCAAGAAATATCTTTACACAACACCTAGAATAATAGATTCAAACTGGAAATTTGTCACAGAAGTGACAAATAACCCCACCAAAGCATTTTCAAAGAATTTATCATTGGAGATTCATCTTTTATGTTTATTTAAAGTTAAGTCTGAAACAAGATTGCATTTGAGAAAAATGCTATGCCACCGCATGGCTCAAATTTCATAGCTGTACATCAAAGGACAAGAAAGTAGGTCACATCATCAAAATCTAGGTCAAATTTCAATTTTACAACTAAAACTGTGCACATGGTCAAAATGTCATTGCTGTACATCAAAGGACAAGAATGTAGGTCACTGTCCCCTTGGGCAAAGCATAATTTTATATAATAATTTGATACAGGTCCACCAAACAACATTTCAAGTCAAATATCTAAGCTATAGCTTTCTCCCATTCAGAAAATATTTGTTTTATTTTCTGTTTTTACTATGTGTACATAATGAGAATCACTGCCCCCGGGCAGGGCCAATTTTTGACATTTGAACAACTTTGGTAGAGGACCTATAGATGATATCATATATCAAACATCAAAGCTCTATGCCTTGAACCTTCAGACAAATATTTTTTTTTCACTATATGAACATAATGAAAATCAATGACCCCCGGGGCGGAACCAATTTTGACCCCAGGGCTATAATTTGAACAATCTTGCTAGAGGTTCACTACACAATGTTTCATGCAAAATATCTTAACTCTATCCTTTGTAAATTTAGAGATGAGTTTTTAAGTTTTAACTATATACATATAAGGAAAACCAATGACCCCTGGGGCGGGGCCGATTTTGACCCCAGGGCTATAATTTGAATAATCTGGGTAGAGGTCTACCAGACAATGCCTTATGCAAATATATATAGTGAAAATCAATGACCCCGGGGCGGGGCCAATTTTAACCCAAGGGCTATAATTTGAACAATCTTGGTAAGGGTCTACCAGATGATGCCTTATGCAAAATATCTAAGCTCTAGGCCTTTTGGGTTTTTACAAGAAGGTATTTTAAGTTTTTACTATATGTACATGTAGTGAAAATCAATGACCCCCGGGGCGGGGCCAATTTTGACCCCAGGGCTATAATTTGAACAATCTGGGTAGAGGTCTACCAGACAATGCCTTATGCAAAATATCTAAGCTCTAGGCCTTTTGGGTCTTTACAAGAAGGTGTTTTAAGTTTTTACTATATGTACATATAGTGAAAATCAATGACCCCGGGGCAGGGCCGATTTTGACCCAAGGGCTATAATTTGAACAATCTTGGTAAGGGTCTACCAGATGATGCCTTTTGCAAAATATCTAAGCTCTAGGCCTTTTGGGTTTTTACAAAAAGGTATTTTAAGTTTTTACTATATGTACATATAGTGAAAAATCAATGACCCAGGGGCGGGGCCAATTTTGACCCCAGGGCTATAATATGAACAATCTTGTTAAAGGTCTACCAGACAATGCCTTATGCAAAATATCTAAGCTCTAGGCCTTTTGGGTCTTTACAAGAAGATTTTTTAAATTCATTCTTATAATTCCTTTTGGTTGCCATTGCAACCAGATTTCTGCATGGAATGAAATTCTTTGAACAACTTTGGAAGCCCTTCACCCAAGGAACAATCCTGCCAAGTTTGGTTGAAATTGGACTACTGGTTTTTCACAAGAAGATTTTTTTAAGTTCACTATATAATCTATATAACACACACACACACACACACACACATACATTCATACACACAGGTGAATTGCTATATGCCACCGCATCGCAAATGCTGCGGTGGCATAAAAAATCAAATCTGAGAATTGCAAACAAAAATGTGATTCTAGTGTACCCCTAACCATATAATATGGTGGGGAAATAAAAAAAATAACATGCAAATAAACAACAACATTTTCCTGAGATTAATTTCTGAACACAGTTATGGTAAATATCACTTGTCAACAGATATGAATATTGCCATGTGCAGCAATTAAATCACATGAACACAATCTTCTAATGAACACTATCTGGTAATGTTTGTGAAGTTCACTATCTTCTTTCAATCACAGTCTGTTTTTTTAACACAACACTTTAACGAACATAATATTATGAACACATGTCTAAGTATAAACACACAACGTGCCTTGTACACCATCTGCTGTTTTATGATCACATAAACACAAACACTCTGCCACTAGAATTGGTGCCGGCAACCAGGTTCAGAGTTGGATGTAGAGCATTCAGGCTGCATACACTGTTTAGGTAGTCTTCATCTCTAAAGGCATGCAGCTTTTTGCCAGCAACACTGAACAGTGATATCTGAAATTAAAAGAGCGGTCAGAGTTAAAGACCCTTGATTCCGGTGATAATTTAGGGTAAATAATTTAAAGTCAAGAGAACCTGATCCTGAATTATACACACATGACTTAACGGAGCTCAACAGAGGTCCAAAGGTCTAACTAGAAATGTGTCCATAGGACACGGGTGCCCCCACCGCGCCACTGTTCTGTCTATCTTTTTACAAAGTCAAGGGAAATAACTCTACAAATACTGGATAAATCCACAAGCGAAATCCCAAGTGCAAATCTAAATATGCTGAGCAACCTGCCCATAAGGTTTAATGACTATGTCAAATCCTTTTTGAGTAACTTGCGACACAAGTTGAAAATTGCAAAAATTTTCTAAGTCAAGGGCAATAACTCTGAAAATACTAAATAAATCCAGACGAAAATACCTGGTGCACAACTGCACATGCTGATCAATATTCCTGTAAAGTTACATGACTCTAGGTCAAATACTTTTTGAGTTACGTGCGACACAAGTTGAAAATTGCAAAATTTTACTAAGTCAAGGGCAATAACTCTGAAAATACTAAAAATATCCAGACGAAATAACACAGGTGCACAACTACACATGCTGATCAACATTCCTGTAAAGTTTCATGACTCTAGGTCAAATACTTTTCGAGTTAGGTGCGACACAAGTTGAAAATTGCAAAATTTTACTAAGTCAACGGCAATAACTCTGAAAATACTAAATATATCCACACAAAAATACCCAGGTGCACAACTACACATGCTGATCAACATTCCTGTAAAATTTCATGACTCTAGGTCAAATACTTTTTGACTTACGTGCGACACAAAAGTGAACGGACGGACGGACAAGTGTAAATCTAAATGCCCGCCACTAACGTGGGGGCACAAAAACATAAAAACTTGGAATTTCTGCATAGATTAACACATAAACAGCAATATAAGGTACATAAGCATAAAAATTTGAAAATTCTACATAGATTAATTTAAACACATAAAACGACAATATAAGGTATATAAGCACACAAGTAAAACCATTGACCTTCTGTAAGCTTGTAGGGCTAGTTTATTACATGGATGAAATGTTTATTCAAGACAGAATATGAACCTACTAAAAAGAGGAGCAAATGTTTATAATCAAGTCACCTTACAAACACTTAAACACCTAATAAACTAAACTGAAGTACAACTTGTAGCCCCAAAAAGAAATGTTTAAAAAATTTCTCCTCTTCAATCCTATCTTTTTTCATACAGATTTAATCCTAATCAAACTCTTACCTCTCTAGGCCTGTTCATGCTGCCAACAATAAAACAATCTTCTCTGGCAGGGTGCCAAGCAGCTCTGAATCCAGTTAGCCAACGTCCAGTTTGATTGTTATGACTGAATGAGAAAATTTTAGTCTACATGAATTCAAACTTTTATAATGACCTTACCGCTGCATAGTTTGCAATTTGTCACCTAAGTGGAATAACTGATTAACTGCTGTTAAATTTAGAAGTACTTATTACATTATAGCACTAAGGTGACAAATTGTATATGAGTAACCCTAGCAACAGTCTGTAAGAATTATTATAACCTATCTAATGAGGACTCCTTTAAATTAAAAGTTTAACAGATATCATCTATAGTTAATTTCCTTTGTTGATCTTTTTGTTATGTTTGTCCTTTTTTAGTTGGTTTTTGGACTCAACATCACTGTTTTTTAGTCATATGTTGACTTAACAGATTAACTGGCAGAAGAGGCCTTAGGTGCTCCCCTATGCAACATTTCTGACACAGTAGAGACACTGACCTTCCAGCAGTTTTAGACTTGACTATGACTTTGTTAACTAGCAATCTTACCTAATGGATTTCTTCACTGTAACATTTGGACCAATTTCTGAACTGTCATAAATTCTGCAAATGAAAAATCATTTTCAACATATAATCTTCCGGTAATGTTGCTACCCTAAAATAAATTCCTTTCAGAGAAGATTGTTCACGTAATTTAATATACGTGTTATTTCTAAGAAAACATAACTTTTTTTTCATAGTGAGTATTATATCTAGGAAACATTAAAGTTGCGGCGTGGCCAAGTGGTTAACACGTCAGACTAGTAATCAAAGGATTGCTGGTTGCATGAGTTCAAACCCAGTCGGTAGCAAGCCGTTGTCTCCTTGAGCAAAAAACTAAAGTTATGGCTTGGTACTGGTTTTTCCAGAAATGGATTCGAAAGTGGTTTAATAACTTAATGGCTTCAAACACAATTTAACTAAAATAAATTTGTATAAACTAAACTGAAAGATTTTGAAAAGACCAATAGTTTTGGAGATATCAATTGGCACTCAAAATCGTAACCGAAGTTTGACGGCCATGCTGACGCGAGAATAATAGCTCTCCCTATTCTTGAACAGTCAAGCTAAAAATATGCCCTCCATATCCATTGGATGTTAAGAGTATGGATGATATAATTATATTACACACATATCACAAGTCTTAAGTAGTGTAAAATAATCTTACGTTAATTTATCATTGATAGATGTCGCCAGAATGTGTTTCCCTGTCACAGGTGAGAAGTATGCACTATTTATGTTTCTTCCAATAGCAAGCTCACATAAAGCTTTGCTCTTCTTTGGTTTCAAGTTCCTTTGATCCCAAACACTAACACTCCTGTATAACAAACAAAATTTTCAACAACAACAAAAAGACTGCATTGCTGTCTAATTTATTTACATTGATTTTTTTTTTCATCAAAAAAATGTGTCCACAATTTCTGGATCAGGAATGTTTTAGAAGTATATCAAGATCAATGGGGAGAAAAAAAATTCATAAAAACATGTATTTGCTACAACTGTTTTGTTATAAAGAAATCTAAAAATTTGGAACATTGGTTGGGGGAAAACTTTTGCTATTTGGAAAGTCTACCAGACCTATGCAAAAATAGCTAAAAATAACACTGATTTTGATAGCTAACTCTTTCCTCCGATACTTTCAACATTAACTGGCGGAGTAAGTTTTTTTACTTTTAGGAGGACCTCATATCATTCAATACAGAAAATTCTTCCATAACAAGAGCTGTCGGTAGGACAGCACGCTCGACTATTCTAAGTGCTTGATAGTAAAAGAGCTTTGATAATGTTAAATTTTTTAAGATCACAAAAGGTCTAATTTTTTTTAATAAATTCATGTTATAGGCCTTAGAGAGAGTCTAATTATACAGTATTGGCTTGACTATTCGGAAGGTAATGTCACAAGGTTGTTTTATTGAGTATAATAATACTAATCACCTATGAATACATAAATTTGACAGAAAAGGTACGAAGGCTTCTAATTAAGATGTTTTATCAAGTAAATCACTGCTTTATTATTTTGAATGCATAAAATTGTCCCAAAAAAAGGCACAAACCCTTCAGTAGTAATTGAGATAACAGCTTTACAAGCAAAACTTTACCATGAATTTCTAAGTTGTAAAAAGGGGAGAAAAATCAGCCTAAATGCAAGATAGAATTATGGATCTTTGTCAGTGACCTACAATTATGATCCTAAATGCATATGTGAAGTTTTAAATAAATATCTTTAATAGTTATTGAGATATGTAAAACTTGCAAGTAAACATTAACCAAGAGACTAAGTAGAAAAGGGGATATGAATCAGCCTTAATGCAAGATAGAGTTATGGAACTTGGTCAGTGACATACAATTATGACCCTCCAATTATGACCCTAAGTGCATGTGTAAAGTTTCAAGTAAATATCTTTGAAGACCTTTAACCTTTAACCAAAATTTCTAAGTTTCAAAGGGGCAAATAATTCTTCAAATTTTGCAGGCAGAGTTATGCAATTTTGCAAACTTATGTACATTGTTACTATAAAAAAGTATTTTAAATTTCAATTGAATATCTCAAGCAATAATTGAGATATTTGACTTTACAAAAAAACTTTAACCAAAATTTCTAAGTTCTAAAGGGGCATAATTCTGTCAATATTGTAGGCAGAGTTATCCAACTTGTCAATCTGATGTACCTTGTTACTATAAATAAGTATTGTAAGTTTCAATTGAATATCTCAAGCAATAATTGAGATATTTGACTTTACAAAAAACTTTAACCAAAATTTCTAAGTTAAAAAGGGGCATAATTCTGTCAATATTGTAGGCAGAGTTATCTAACTTGTCAATCTGATAAACCTTGCTACTATAAGTAAGTATTGTAAGTTTAAATTGAATATCTCAAGTAATTACTGTGATATTTGACTTTACAAAAAACTTTAACCAAAATTTCTAAGTTAAAAAGGGGCATAATTCTGTCAATATTGTAGGCAGAGTTATCCAACTTGTCAATCTAATGTACCTTGTTACTATAAATAAGTATTGTAAGTTTCAATTGAATATCTCAAGTAATGATTGAGATATTTGACATTACAAAAAACTTTAACCAACGCAGACGCTGACGCGGACACCGACGCCGGGGCAACTACAATAGCTCTCATATTCTTCGAATAGTCGAGCTAAAAACTGCTCATGCAGATATATTAAATAAAGATGAAAATATGCATTAATTGATAAAATCACACAAGCAAAGACTTTAGTAACATGTTTTTTTATATGCATGACTCAGGTCATACAAAGGTGGATGTGGTATAATTTTGCAAAAGGCGCCTAATACAAGTCATACAAAGGTAAAGAGATAATGTCATTTTGTAAAAGGCGCCTAAATCAGACCACACAAAGGTGAAGACATAATATTATTCAGTAAAAGGCGCCTAAATCAAGTCATACAAAGGTAAAGAAATAATGTCATTTTTGTAAAAGGCGCCTAAATCAGACCACACAAAGGTGAAGACATTGTGTCATAATTTTTATAAAGGTGTATAAATACATGTCATACAAAGGGGAAGACGTAATTTTGTTAAAGACGCCTTAATACCCTAACATTGTTATGACCCAACATATATTAACTTCCTATAAATAAACCAACTTACCCTGCAACACCCGCTGTACAAAAGTAGTAGGGCTGTGTTGGGTGACAACTGACAGTCCTAAAAGATTTGTGACTTAATTCATACATCTGTTCAGCTGTGGTACTGGAACAAAAAATATTTCCTCATTTCAAAGTACAAACATGTCAAATCTGGCACATACATAATCATCAATATAATCAGAAAGTCAACACAATTTCAATTTTACATATGTTCTTAAAATGCCAAAATTGAAACATATATGTTACTTTGTCTGAATCAATACCGCAAAACCAAAAATGTTAATTCACGTGTTAATAGTTGGAGGATATTTTCACAGCTTTCTGTCCACGCCCTACCCTTTATGAGGCCTCAAACAGTGAAAAAATGCCCTATTTAGGTCCAAACACTGTTTTTCGTTTAAAAAAGTGACCACTTTTTGTCAGCATGAGGGATCAGGGGAGTGCCAGAAGAGGGATGTGAAATTTATGATTAAGCATGTTGTTACAGAGGTTATGGTTCAGTCAACATATGTGCCAAGTTTCATCAATATTGAAGCATTTTTCATAGCTTTAAAGCAGTTGCAACTTGTAACAGGAGGCTTTTCAATGAAAATGGCCATTTTTCACAATATGCTTACGGGGTAAAAGGTTAAATTAACAATTCATATGCAACATAATAAAACAGTAGACTAGTCAGAGAGGGACTCACATCTTTTCTATGGCTTTTTTTGGTGTGAATCAAATCTGAATTGTTATAGCTGATATTGGGAACCAATCAGCACCTACAAAACTGCTTTTCCATGCATCAAAACAAGTGATTGCACCTCTAGACAAAATTAAAATATACCCATGCCTATTTTCAGACTTTCTATCCTATGCATATATTTTGACATGGCACCATATGCATAATACAATCATGGCTATAAGCACATTTAACAATAATATTCAAAATACAAGTTTGCCAATAAATGTTTTAATTTAATGTATTTTTTGGTATGCAATAAATAAAATATAACACATACATTCATATAGCTTCACTTCAATGTTTTTTTTTCATTTGTTGAATAAAATCGCAACAATATGTTTGCCAGAGGGTCAATAATTCATATAATGCAATTCAACTTCAATATGAAATCTACACTCAAATCAAAATCCTCTGTTCCTTACATTTTTATGCAAGTATCAAAAACAATGTTGTCCATATTCATATGTTACAGAATTCATATCTGCAATGATGACACTAACAAAGAAATCAAATTTGCAATGATGATACTAAAAAAGCCATTCTTGAAAAATTTGAATTTTTCAACAATTGTAAAACTTTTGTAATGCTTTTAGAACTAATATAACTAATGTGGCTTTACGAAAATAACTTTTTTAAGTATGGTATTTTCATAACAAAAGAGATTGGCTGTATCATTTTAACCCTATTTTCTATCACGAAAAGTGTTTTTAAATCTTACCTGGCTGTTCTAATGTCTACACAGGCTACACAACCTGTGTTTTCAGACACCAACATAGTGTGTGGAGACGTGAAAACGAAATTCCTCAACAAAACATCGTCATCCTCTGGTTCATTGAATACCTGTTAATGAAAAAAGATATTGTTTGAATAGCCCACGGAACAGACCACGATAGATGGCCAAGATGTGCCGGCTGAAATTGGTCTATATTGTTGACATGGACATATTCAAATGACTTTGGAATAGTTGTGTAACAATACAAATGAGCCGCGTCACAACAAAACCAACATAGTCCGTTTGTGACCAGCATGGATCCAGACCAGTTTGCGCAGTCTGATCAGGATCCATGCTGTTCGCTATCAGTTTCTCTACTTGTTATAGGGTTTGTAAGCGGACAGCATGGATCCTGATCAGACTGCGCTTATGCGCAGGCTGGTCTGGATCCATGCTGTTCGCAAACGCACTATGTTGGTTTTGTTGTGACGCGGCTCAAATGTCCATTCAAAGTCAACGGTTTGTTTGGTTTTACAGCTTACCAACACAGAATATGGTGCTGAAACAGGAAACCAGATTTTGGCTAACCACTATTAACCTCTAACAACACCAATTTTTATAATAAACACAATTTTTATTATTAACTTGAGTATTTGCTGAGTGAGCATTGTAGTTTTTTTCTGTGTTTTTTGTTTGTTTGTTTTGGGTCGGGGTTTATGTCGCAACACAGTATAGGTCAAATGCTGATTTTCAAGCTTTTCTGTTGGAGGAAGACCTCAGTTGCTCTTCCTTGCATTATTTCAGGCACAAATGAGCACCTGGGTAGAACCACCAATGTTTCATAGGCTAGCTGGATAGCGTCCTATCATGAAAGACTTCAAAGTCCCTGTCAGGATTTGAACCCACAGCAGTGAAGGCCAAGTGGTTTGAAATGAATGACCACAACCAATCACCCATGGAAGACCCACCATTGTTTGATTTCTCACATGCCATACCCTCTCTTTATATTTTTTAAAAATTTTTACGTTTTGGTACAATAAAAGTAAAGTGGTTACCAACACTTATCTTCAACATATTTATTATGTGGCAAATACGAAAAATGAAACCTTACATCAATGAAGATTTCTTTTTGCATATCTCCGCATCTCAGACTTCCGTCATAGCCACAAGAATACATCTTCTCTGGCGAGTGTACAGGAAAATCGAGACATGTGATTGGTCGGGAATGAGGCGCGTAACAACACACCCCTTCGGCTCTTGATTCAGTATTACACAGCTAAAAATAGAAATTGAAATAAGAATTTAAACTTACGTGTTTTACAAAAGTTCGGATTTCCTTTCATTAAAAAGGATCAATTCAAGTTTTGGTTATTTGAGACTATATGGAAAGGCTAGAATAAATTTATATAGATTCACAGTTTTAGTAAAAGGTTTCTATGAAATGGACTTAATTTTCATCCCAGTAGTATGGGGGGCATTACATTTGCAGGGGGCTTTTCAAGCCAATGTTATATTTAGTCAATACTATAAAATCTCCAAGATGTGAAGTTTCAGACATTTCTTAACATTTTATGACCTTAGAGTATTTTATTTTATTTTCTTTGTTTGATTATACCTTATTAAGGCAAACTACACTAGGATAGACAACATATATCAAAACTATATCACCGTATGTATAGTTTCTATCAAAGTTTCAGAGGTTATTTTTTCACACTCAAATACTTATGCTTTGTTTAGCTGACATGATTATTTCTCCACAGTTTCATCTCACCTACATACATATGCTCCAAACCAAACAAATTTTATAAAATCTCTAAGATGTTAAACCTCTGGTGAACAGACAAATGTAAGTCACAATTTACCAAGAGACTAAAGAGATGATGATGTAAAAAAGAAATTGAGAATATCACAGCCATCAGTCCATCACAAAAGCTAAAATATCCCTTCTTATTAGAGGTGTAACGATTCATCGATGCATCGATGTATCGCGATCTGTCTTGTCCTCGACGTATGCATCGTAATGAAATTACAAATTCCAATATATTGCGATGCAATACATATTTCACCTCCCGATGTATCGATACAGCGGGAATGTATCGCAATACACTAATAATATCTTCCAGGAATATAAGGCAAACGTAATTTTTGAAAGACTGAAGAAAGAAAAATAGTTCGGATGAAAACAATAAACGAGCGCGACTATTATCATACCATCGTTGTCATCTCGTTTCCCCATGTCCGCATTTCCCTATTTAACTGTTACTAACCAAGTTTTATCAATTCCATGTCAATGGGCTGGTGTTCTTTGAACTTGTTTATAATAAAAACATTATTAGAGATCTGTGCGATTTCATAAAAAAAAAACTAGAACTATCACTAAATGTGATTAATACCCCCACAAGTCTGCTTCGGAAATGAGGATGTTACTAGTAACAGAATACCTTGTAAAAGAATTGAAACATAGAGTTATGGTTGTGGGCAATTAAAGATAATTGTGGTTCATGTATGTTGCATTTCCTTTCAATGTGGTTGGCCATTGATGAAGTTTAATTGAATTACTCTGTAATAAGTCCAGAAAGACAAAGAAAAAGAACAAAGGGCAATAACTCTATAAATACTTAAGATAGAGTCATAGTTCTTGTGCACTGCACTTCCTCTTATTGTGCTTGACCATTGTATGAAGTTGTTTTGAATTCCAACCTGTACGTTTTAAGTTATGCTCCGGACAAGGAAAAGTATCAAAGGGCAGTAACTCTGTATTTTGTCAAAATGGATTTATGGCTCTTGTGCACTGCACTTCCTTTGAATGTCCTTGACAACTGTATGAAGTTGTACTGAATTCCAAACAGTAGTTTTCAAATTATGCTCTGGACAAGGAAAAGTAACAAAGGGCAATAACTCTATAACTAGTCAAGATGGAGTTATGGTTCTTGTGCACTGCACTTCCCCTTATTGTGCTTGACCATTGTATGAAGTTATAATGAATTCCAACAATAAGTCTTCAAGTTATGGTCCAGACAAAAGAAAGCAAAGGAAAAGTAACAAAGGGCAATAACTCTGTACTTAGTCAAGATGGAGTTATGGTTCTTGTGCACTGCACTTCCCCTTATTGTGCTTGACCATTGTATGAAGTTGTTTTGAATTCCAACCAGTAGTTTTAAAGTAATGCTCTGGACAAGGAAAAGAAACAAAGGGCAGTAACTCTGTAATAAGTCAAAATGGAGTTATGGTTCTTGTGCACTGCACTTCCTCTCAATATGCTGGACCATTGTATGAAGTTATAATGAATTCAAACAATTTGTCTTCAAGTTATGGTCCGGACAAAAGAAAGCAATGGAAAAGTAATAAAGGGCAATAACTCTGTAATTACTTTAGATAGAGTTATGGTTCTTATGCACTGCACTTCCTCTCAATGTGCTTAACAATTGTATGTAGTTATATTGAATTCCAACCATTAGTCTTCAAGTTATGCTTCGGACAAAAAAAAGAAGGCATTTGAAAAGCAACAAAGGGCAATAACTCTGTAATTACTTTAGATAGAGTTATGGTTCTTGTGCCCTGCACTTTCCCTTATTGTGTTTGACAATTGTATGAAGTTGTTTTGAATTCCAAGCAGTAATTTTCAAGTTATGCCACGGACAAGGAAAAGTAACAAAGGGCAATAACTCTGTAATTAGTCAAGATAGAGTTATGTTTCTTACGCACTGCACTTCCTCTCAATGTGCTTGACCATTGTATGTAGTTATATTGAATTCCAACCATTAGTTTTTAAGTTATGCTCCGGACAAGGAAAATGCAACAGTCAAAAAAAAAAGCAAATGAAAAGCAACAAAGGGCAATAACTCTTTAATTACTTTAGATAGAGTTATGGTTCTTGTGCACTGCACTTCCCCTTATTGTGTTTGACAATTGTATGAAGTTGTTTTGAATTCCAACCAGTAGTTTTCAAGTTATGCCCCGGACAAGGAAAAGTAACAAAGGGCAATAACTCTGTAATTAGTCAAGATAGAGTTATGATTCTTGTGCACTGCACTTCCTCTCAATGTGCTTGACCATTGTATGTAGTTATATTGAATTCCAACCATTAGTTTTCAAGTTATGCTCCGGACAAGGAAAATGCAACGGACGTCTGGACCGACCGACCGACCGACCGCCCGACCGACCAACCGACCGACCGACCACAGGGTGACTCCTATATACCCCCCCAAACTTCGTTTTTGGGGGTATAATTATTTTGTAGCACTTAATGTCGGATTAATATAGTGATGATGACAACATCCCCATGTGATATACGTCACGTATTTATACTTTCATGTCCGTTGACATCATTTTCCCGTAAAAAAAACAACAAAGCAAACAAACAGAAAACATGAAGACTGCAAAATTTCTAGAAGGGGAAATTACAGTTAATCCTTCCTGGTCATATAATTCACGAGTTTTGGGAACATTGTAGATTTTGGGGAACCATCAGACAGTGTTGTATTATGTGGAAGACCGGACGTGGAGTGTTTGCAAAATTTGCAAACTCAAAATAAAATAATCTGGGGTTGAGCACAAATCTTTCGAGAAAACTGAGACTGAAACTTATAAACTGTCATTTTCACAATTGTTGACCTAATTGTAGATCACTTGTTACTATTTTTCTCAAAAGAAAAATCTTTAGTGGTGTATTGTAAGACTGAAATTATTAAACTGCCATATTTACAGAAGTGGACTTCAGTGTTAGAAAAGCTAGTAGATATCAAATTGCTGTTATGGTATAATTAAAAATACCTTTAATCCTCAAGTAATCAGAAAAGTAAATTTTTGAAAGATCAAATTCGGAAACCAAGTTATAACAACAAGTTAAAGAGTTTATTTTTTTGTTATTGTAGTAGTTTTATATTATATTCGTAATAATACTGTAAACAAATGGCCAATTTTTTATATACTAAGTCTGAAAGTCAGTATCGTGATACGTATCACATCGCAACATAAGAATCGCAATATGCATCGCATTTCTTCAAAGTATGCAATACATATCGTGAATCGCATCGTTTTGAAAAACAAATATCGTGATATGTATCGTGACAGAAAAAAATGGCAATGCACAGCCCTACTTCTTATAATGGTCAGCATATAATTTCCAACCCAAAAAAGAACTTACTACGTCCCAGATGCCTATTTTTCCCCACTTGTCCCCCACTGCTGCTATCACTTTAGTGTCTGAGGGATGAAGTGCCAATGAGAAGGTCCGTTCAGGAACCACTTTAGCTACACGTTCAGCAGTTACTTTGGTCTTTGACATCTTTTCAGCATATCTGTAAAACAAGTCAGAAAATTAAAACAATATTTTAAGCACAGAAATTTATTTTAATATATAAAATTCTTACTGAATATGTCTTATTTGAAAAAAAAAGAATGAATAAACTATGTATGGGAAGTTGCATTCCTAATTATGGGTCAAGCAAAGTTGGTACTTTCTGTGACAACCTAAGTCAATTTAAGTTTAAAACATACAAAATTTATCCAAAATCTCTCCCTTTGTACAGAGTATAAAACTATATGAACGCAAGCAGGTAGAATAACAGAACCACACTACTAGTATATATATAGCCAGGTGAGCATGCACATCTATGTAAATGATGTTGTTAGACCATAACCAATAATGTCAAACTGACATGACAGTACTTGGTCATTTGCTAATAAAACATTCCAAATTTACAGCATAGCAAATACATCATACAAATTTAGCAGGGAATGGATAATTTTGTTTTGGTTTTACAGTGCACCAACACTATTTAGGTCATATGGCACTGGAAACATGATTTTGGCTAACCACAGGTGGATAAATCTTTGTTTGGTGTTTGACCAACATTTTTTGTGCTTGACAATGCTTCACAGGTTTTGAATTTCATATTTTCCTCAGACTTATCAAATCCCTCACCCTGCAGACTCAGGCTTAATATGCGTCCTAATGCGTGTCAACACATGATAAATGGTGCATTAACCATCTATCATTAATACCTTTCTAGATCATCACTTGCTGTTTTAAATGGTTTCATTTTTAAACTTGTTAAAACTCTGCATGTTTCTTTATGATTTTCTTCAGTCGTTGAGCCATGAAGATATTCCTTCATCTCAAGTGGCCCTGCTGGGGGTCTCAGCTATAAAAATGTATAAATCTGTGTTAGACTAAAACAAACAATAGCTGTCAGTAGGACAGTACGCTTGCCTAATCTGTGCTTAAGCGACCACCAAATATGATATTTAAAGATGTGTGTTAAGTTTTGTGTGAAAAGTTATATTCCCCTGTCCTTAATTGGTTGATATTGATTATCATTTCTCGATTCATATTATATTTCATTACATTACATAAATTAAAAGGATGATTTTTTAAATGTCTGGTAAAGCTAGTATTAATCTTTTTAGTATTAGGGAGAATAATCATCCTATCAACACATCATAAAATTTGAAAAAATTTGGGAAGGTTTTAATCAATTTTTGTTACACAATACATATGTGTTAAATAATGGAGACACTTTGTTTTTGAAACTCTCCACATGTAAGTACATATTATATAAGAGGCATAATGAATATATACAATAATTTCCATTATATTACTCCATGTTATTACTCTATGTATCAATTTTAAACCCTTAAAAATGAACCTTTAATTTCTTTTTAATATGTTTTAGAAATAAACCCAAAATATATTATATAATGCTATTATTCTGTCAAAAAATTAATAAATCCCTTTTTCAATATATAACAAAATAATTCTTACATGTTGAACTGGTTCAGAAAAGGTATAAGCCACTCTGTTTATCAGGGCTTCCGGTGGTAACTCTATACCGTCTGGTGTTTTGTTCTGTAACCTCAGGCTACTTCTCCGTGGCAAAATCTCCTTTGGAGCTTTTTCCCTAAAATTCAAAACAAAGAAATACTCTGAAAAGACAATAAAACAGTATGATCTGATCAACAAATACACAAATTTTTATCAATTTCATCAAAAGTTTAACCGCAGCAATATAAAATAATAATATAACAACCTCTTCATAAAGACCCAATCACCCAAATCGAGGTCAAATCTTTGCTCAAATGAGGAAAATCACTAATATCAGTCAGGTTAATGTCATGTGTTTACATCACTAGTATTTTTGATGATTATGAATATAAAATATCATTTTCCAAGCATAATTGATTTTTCTTCATTTTGTGCATATTTCAAAATAATATACATTTTCATTTAAAGTGACATTATGCTCATCAAAGTGTATATAGTGAGTGAAAAGATGAGTATCAAAATAAGTTTTCATTTTGCCATAATCCCTTTTTATTTAATAATTAAGTTTGCATAAACAATACATAACGCAGAGATCCCAACGGAATTTCTGTTAAATCCATTTGAATTTACCTTTAACGCTTAGTTTATAAAAAGAGTTGGACAGTCTTTTTAGATTTTAGGCAGAATTAAAATTTTAATCTAAACATTTTCCAATATCAACTGTTGGCCAAACACTATTTTGTAGTCAATCTTTAAAATATAAAGTCAATTCAGCTCATATTGACTATGAAAATATGAGCATAATGTCACTTTAACCAATAGCAGCAACTGAATCTACCAATGTGACCGGAGCAAATCAAGATCAACCTGAGTATCCGTGACGTCTGCTCATAATCTGCCCTATTGCTAGTTCTGATTTTGAAATTTTCTTTAAGAATAATGAATGGTTTTGTCCAGATTAAACAACAGACAAGTCCATTTGAGATATTTAGTATGGCAAGGGTTATTACTTTTTCAGGCCCCTATTAGATGGCGCAGTCTTCTTTACCGACGCAAGGAGATCTTGTTTAGCCTGTAATAAAATAATAAATTAATAATTAACATATGTCAAATTAAAAATTAATCCTCATTGAAAAAAGGAAAGCCAAAGTCAATTTATTTTCATTATAAATTGAAATTGAATAAAACTTGTTATTTTCCATGGTGAACTGCCACCATATTACTTAGAACAAAAAGATCAACAATTACTTTATCTTAACTTTCAACATGCTAAATCTGTAAAATGAGCATGCCCAAGTTAAATTTTTGGAATCGTCTATTCTTGCATATCAGACTGGCGTTTCCATGAGTAAAGAATTTAAAATATAATGGAATATGGTAGAATAAAATTTTAGATAATTTTAGCTGCCTGTTCATTTTAAATTTATTGAGATTCATGCTACATCAACACTTTAAGGAAAACAAGAGTTTGATTATGCCTTGGTGGTCAATTGTAATCCCATGAACATCAGCATATAATGGACGTATTTTCAGTAGTTCCTTTTCACAGTCTTTCCTTTCTCCTTATAGAACTGTCTCTGTTTCTTAAAACATTAAACCAATGCCACAAAGCAAAGCAATAACATTTATGGAATTCTAAGTTTTTTTCTATGAAAAACAAAAAACATTCACTATACCTTATCCAGACCAAACTGACTTAGAAATTCTCTGTTCAGACGTAGGTTTTCTTCACGTCTCTTGGCATAATCAATCTGAAATAAGAAATAAGTATGAACTAAGTAGTCACAACCAGTAATGTGTTGCCTTTTAAGGACTTATTTGGACACCTGAGATGCATTTGATTTTAATCTACAGGCAGAAATTTGCATAAACTAAGTATCACTAGTTATATGATAAAAATATGAAAAATGTTAAACTTCAATACAAAGAAGCAATTTGCATAAATTGATTTACAAGATTAAGAAACAACTGCTTTATGGTTCAAAGAAAAATTGTTGGGAAAAACTGATTAATATGCTTGCAAGTAATCAGGACAATAATAGGAATTTAAGTACAAAGGGATTTTTTAATACATGTATATATATTATAATTATTTATTTTGCAGATGTGACAATAAATTCCAATCAAAGATACATAACTCTTATTTATGTTTTTACTTTTTAAGACCAATTCTTATAAAAACTACTCCCACCCAGGGTGTCATTTTCAGACTTCCCGAAAGTTGAAAAAAACTGTCAGACATTCGGTCTGACAAACCATGAAAATCTGTCGGACCGAAACAAAATCTGTCGGACCAAATAAAATTGATCAAAATCAAAGAAAAACTTGTGTTTGTATTTCTAAGACACTTTTTGTCTTTTATTTTTTCGCCGTAAAAATCGGCACTATCCGTACAGCGCATTTTCATCTTCTCCCAGTCATACACCAATAATTCATGGTTCTGCTTCCATTTCTCATGAAACTTTGTCTCAGGTCTATTCTTTTCATCCTTTTATTGCTGTTCTGCGCACTCTTCTGACGTAGATTTTCGTTTTTCCCCAGGTTTGGCACCTTTAGCGACGCCATTTTGTATACATGCCGCTTGGATAAAAGCCGGACAGTCGGACCGATCCGGAATAAAAAAATGTCGGACCTGATCAAAATTTATCGGACATGTCCGTCGGACCGACGTATTTCGGGAAGTCTGCATTTTGACCCTTGAAATGACTTATTGACCCTACAAATGTCAAAAAGATCTGATTTGACCCTCAGGATTTAAACTTTAGTGTCAAATTTTGTTAAAATCATGGAGATTTGGCCTTGTATCTGGTCAAAATGATCCTCAGTGACACTGTTAAATCTTTCCACCAGAAAATTATGCAGAATGTGCGATAAAACTGAATTACATACATGTACATGTATTTGATATGATGATGCTTTGGCTAGAAGTAAAAAATTTCTCAATGACACCATTATTAACATGAACTTAAACTTTGAGGATTAAATGTGTAACAGGAATACATACTTCATAATCTGACAGATCACTGTCAGCACTGCCATCTTCCTCCTCCTCCACTTTCTCTACTTTCATTTTCTTTTTTTGTTTTGGACTCTCAGAGACCTGCAAATTATTGGCAACAAATGACACAACTACCAATTCCTATATAACTGCATATATATATATTGCAGTCTTTAGAATCATACAATTTTTTTAACTCGTATTACAATACCAACAAGAAGCGTCGCAATGCCATGAAAACCAGGTTTTCAACGACCAAGTTTTGATGTGACAGCAATCAAAAGGTCAAAGTGCACTGAAGTTATTGAGTAGAAGCTGAAAATTCTATTGTAAGCAAATGACCTTGACCCTGCTCCCAGATATCTAAGTGGCAATCCAAAGCTGCCACTCAGCAAGTTTGGTGTCAAAAGGTCAAAGCAAACTCAAGTTATAACATGAAAACTAAATACATTAACCTTCATCACAGACACCTGGGTAGCAATCCAAAGCTGCCTCTTGATATAAGCTACCCATTCATCAAGTTTGGTGTCAATAGGCCAAAGCAAAGTCAAGTTATTGAGCAGAAACTGAATTTCTATTTTAGTAACAGTGACATTGACCTTGATCACAGACACCTGGGTAGCAATCCCAAGCTACCTCTTGATATAAGCTAAACATACACCAAGTTTGGTGTCAATAGGCCAAAGCAAACTTAAGTTATTGAGCGGAAACTGAATTTCTATTTTTAGTAACAGTGACCTTGACCTTGATCACAGACACCTGGATAGCAATCCTAAGCTGCCTCTTGATATAAGTTATCCATACGCCAAGTTTGGTGTCAATAAGCCAAAGCAAACTCAAGTTATTGGGCAGAAACTGAATTTCTATTTTTCATAACAGTGACATTGACCTTGATCACAGACACCTGGGTAGCAATCCCAAGCTGCCCATTGATATAAGCTATCCATACACCAAGTTTGGTGTCAATAGGCCAAAGCAAACTCAAGTTATTGAGAGGAAACTGATTTTCTATTTTTAGTAACAGTGACCTTGACCTTGATCACAGACACCTGGGTAGCAATCCCAAGCTGCCTCTTGATATAAGCTACCTACACACCAAGTTTGGTGTCAATAGGCCATAGCAAACTCAAGTTATTGAGAGGAAACTTATTTTCTATTTTTAGGAACAGTGACCTTGACCTTGATGGCAGACACCTGGGTAGTAATCCCAAGCTGCCTCTTGATGTAAGCTACCTACACACCAAGTTTGGTGGCAATAGACCAAAGCAAACTCAAGTTATTGAGTGGAAACTGATTTTCTATTTTTAGTAACAGTGACCTTGCCCTTGATCACAGACACCTGGGTAGCAATCCCAAGCTGCCTCTTGATATAAGCTACCTACACACCAAGTTTGGTGTCAATAGGTCAAAGCAAACTCAAGTTATTGAGCAGAAACTGATTTTCTATTTTTAGTAACAGTGACCTTGACCTTGATCGCAGACACCTGGGTAGCAATCCCAAGCTGCCTCTTGATATAAGCTACCTACACACCTAGTTTGGTGTCAATAGTCCAAAGCAAACTCAAGTTATTGACTGGAAACTGATTTTCTATTTTTAGTAACAGTGACCTTGACCTTGATCACAGACACCTGGGTGAGTAACCAGAAGCATTCATTAGAGTTACGATCATCGTTAAGCCTTGGTTTAGCTCTAGTTAGTAATTTACTCTCTAACCAAAACGTTCGTTATACCAAAAATTGTAACGAAACTGTCGTTAAAATAACGAATACCTCAGAGTACACGTTAGACCTTCGTTGAAGGAAAAACAACAGGTGAAGCTCTTTCAAGAAACTTTTTATGAGTATATTTTATTTCTTATAGCGTATTTTCTTTCTATTTTCCTGATAATAGATAATAAGTTTTTGATACGGTGTTACAATCTGTATATGTCTTAATGTGTAATGTTATCATTATTTAATTATTTATTCATTTATTTATTTATTTTTATTATTATTATTATTACTGCATTCATTTTCAAAATAATATGTTAAAGTAACATTATGCCCCAATCTTTATTATTATTATTATTATTATTACTGCATTCATTTTTCAAAATAATACGTAAAAGTAACATTATGCCCATCCAATGGTATGTAGTGAGAGAATGGATGAATATCAAAATAAGTTTTCATTTTGTCATAATTCCTTTTAATTTTATAATTTAGTTCACATAAACAATAAATAACTCACAGATCCAAACGAAATTTGCTGTAAATATACATGAGATTTACCTTTAACGCTAAGTTTAACAATAATAATAAATGGCGCATACCGTACTCATTAAACTTGAGTGAGCATTTCTTTCGTAAATGATTTTTAGAATAATTCCAAATATCTTTATACAAATGATGTTGTTTTTTCATTCCGCAGACAATTATTTAGATAACTGACATACATGTACTTTGGACTCTCAAATATTTGAATGCTTCTTAGGAGGTTGATTTATTTCATTAATACACGACTTGTTGATCGCTATCTTCTGTGATAGTATTTTTTCGTATCTGTGTCATTCCCTCATATTTCCTTATTTCTCTAAGCAAGCCAACACTATTTGTATTGCATGTTTAACTACGCATAACATTCTTTCATGTATGGAATCAAATATATATAATATTACATTAAAGTTTCAAGTTTTTAATACTTAAAAGACTTATACCTTATACTAGTTCTATGTACAAAGTGAAATTAAGGAATTCAGCATAAACACATTCATGTACAATGAAAGAGCGTAACACAGTATATGGATAAATTTTGACGTTTTTGGTTATAATGAAATTCATCTGAGTATTTTAATAAAACTATTATATACGTTTCAAATGGGTTAAATTAACGGTTTACCTCTATTTTCATGAAAAGTAAAGATAATTAATCGAAACTTGCTTTGTTTCCCAATGTAATTTTCAAATTTTCACCAGTGTGTAACAAAGGTTATGTAAAGAATGTTTTACAGAAAAAGCAGTTCATTAATTAAAATCAAAACAAAAATTACGTTACTATTTAGCGTCAATATTTTTGAAAGAGTTCTTCGCAAGCATCGATTAAGATATCAGCGAAGATATTATTGCCATTGGCCAATAATCATTAAGTTTTAAAACTATGTTATTACCTTATTCTTAAAAGAAATATTTCACATTTATTGAAAAATTGATACTTTGCCTTTAAAAGGAAATATAATTAACAATTTCTCTTAAATTGTGTATAAATCTTTATTTATGTACATTTCATCACAAAGAAATATCAAATCATATATTTATATTACTTATTTAGCAGATAAGAGGATTATTTTACTTTTTTTTCTATCATTGTATATCTATCTCAAAAAATATCCAAATGTTATTGTTTTTTATTTACTTTGCACTTTAACATTTACTCTTTAATAGTGTACTCCTCTTTTTCATCACACACATATAACCTGTCAAGACCGAAATATTCTGTATCTTAATGATGAGGCAATGAACTTATATCTAGTCTCTCCTTTTCTATTTTTTGCACATCCAAAATGTTCAGTTGTTTCCTGTCTATATATTTTGCTAGAACGTTGTATAATGTTAAACTTTATTGTATTGTATTGTATCAATACAATACAATTCAATACAATAAAGTTTAACATTATAAGTTCATTGCCTCATCTTTAAGATGCAGAATATTTCGGTCTTGACAGGTTTTACAGGTTGTATCGTATTGTATATCCGACGACTTAGGATTGATTTCGTTAGACGCGTTTTTACGGCAAACGTATGATATATACATATGTAACAAACAAACAAACAAAACGATTTATAAAGAGTGTCAACTGTTTCTTTGAAGCAGTTGTGCGTTCACAGATATATGGTTGTACATTTGTACAAACATTTTTAAGCAATCTATAAATAATTTATAAACAATTATTTGTACGTGCAATGTAATCTATGCAGGAAAAGCTAATAACAGGTGGTGCCAAAATGCTGTGCATACCCTTAAGGATTACACAACGATTCCGTTAATGAATTTTACTAACAACTGATTAGCGATATGGTAACGATGCTTTCTGGTTATGCAACAAAAACAATCGTAAAAATAACTAACGTGTTTGTTACGCGATCGCTAATGCTTTCGTTAGCGTGATTTTAACGAAAGCTTCTGGTTAGTCACCCCTGGGTAGCAATCCAAAGCTGCCTCTTGATATAAGCTACCTACACACCAAGTTTGGTGTCAATAGGCCAAACCAAACTTAAGTTATTGAGCGGAAACCAAAAGTTGACGCCCACCCGCCGACTCTGGCATTACAATAACCCAGTTTTCGATGAAAACCTGGTTAAAAATACCTGTACTGGTCAGAGAGATAACTCTGACGCATAGATAACCATGACACTTGATAAATATAATTGTTATAATTTTGTTTTTCACAAACAAGCACATGGTCACCTAATAGTATATGAGCAGGACAGAATGTGATGATTTTTTTATAATTTGGTAAACTTTTTACTGTTTCTCAATAACTTTTCGTTAAAAACTGCTACAAAACGTTTTTTACTAGATTACAATAATGTAGTTAGAATTGTATTGACCACAGGCCCACTGACTTTGGAATGATTTGTAAAAAAATTGTTTTATAAATAAATAAAAAATAGATAAACCATAATTATAATTATAAGATGTAACAAGAGCTGTCGGTAGGATAGCAATGCTTGACTATTCTTAGTGCTTGATAGTAAAAGAGCCTTCAGGGCTTTTTTTCACAGGTTGGGGAAGCAGCCCAGCCCTTAATTTTGGGGAAAAATTACAGTGTATATTTGCAAAAGGGGAAGAAAAAACTTGATGTAAATTCAATTTTTGGGGAAAACTGCATGATTTTAAAGAAATTTTCTTTGGGGAAGCAGCCCTAAACCAGCCCCTGTTATAGAAGGTAAAAAGGCTCTGGCCTTGATAATGTAAAATTTTCTAAGTTAACAAAAGGGCCAAATTTTCCATTGAATCCAGGTTACTGATATAGGCCTTGAAGAGAGCCTATTATGCTCTCAAAGAAGAGTATAAAATTTCAAATTGTTTCAAAGCCAGATGTCAATGGACTATGAAAATATATGAGGTTATATGCAAACTTTAATGTAAATTCTAAGTCGAAAAAGGGACATTATTCTGTCAAAATGCTTGATACAGTTATCTCCTCCTGTGTTCAGGTTGGGGTCATGATGGTGAAAAAGTGTGCAATGTTTCAAAGCCAGAAGTCAATGGACTTTGAAAATATTTGAGGTATTGCAAAATATTTAATGTTAATTTTAAGTCGAAAAAGGGGCATTATTCTGTCAAAATGCTTGAAAGAGTTACCTCCTCCTGTCTACAGGTTGGGTAATGATGGTGATCAATTGTGCAAAGTTTCAAAACCATATGTCAATGGACTTTGAAAATATTTGAGGTATTTTGTTACAAAAACTGTTAAGTAAATTTTAAGTCGAAAAAGGGGCATAATTCTGTCAAAATGCTTGATAGAGTTATTTCCTCTTGTCTACAAGTTGGGGTCATGATGGTGAACAAGTGTGCAAAGTTTCAAAACCATATGTCAATGGACTTTGAAAATATTTGAGGTATTACAAAAACTTTAACGTAAATTCTAAGACAAAAACTTCAACGTAAAATCTAAGTCGAAAAAGGGGCATAATTCTGTCAAAATGCTTGATAGAGTTATTTCCTCTTGTCTACTAGTTGGGGTCATGATGGTGAACAAGTGTGCAAAGTTTCAAAGCATATGTCAATGGACTTTGAAAATATTTGAGGTATAACAAAAACTTTAACATAAGATGTGGTTACACCGACGCTGACACTCCGCTGACTACAATAGCTCTACTTATTCTTATCGAATAGTCAAGCTAAAAATAACAAAGTTATAGCCTGCCAATATTAGCCAAAAAAAATTGGAAATTTTTATAATTTGACCTTCGAGGTCAAGGTCATTTATGAGTGAAGGTCAAGGTCTGTCTGGTTATTTTTAAGGGATATCCTTGAAGATCATTATGTTCAAGTTTGAAGTCAATCCATTCAAAAATAATAAAGTTACAGCCAATAGCAGCATGAACAAGCAAATTTTGGACTTATAACCTTGAAGGTCAAGGTCATTTATGAATGAAGGTCAAGGTTAGTGTGGTCTACTGAAAAGTCTTGTCCCACCGGTTGTTGTGGCCAAGTATTGTGTTGTCTTTTACAAAGAAATGCAAATTAAAAACCATGAGGAAATGCATTATGCCCATGAAAGGAAACTACATGAAATGTAAATAAAATAGATTTCATGGCTTTTGCAGCTGATGCTACACGATGACCAAAAGGAAACTGTATGACAAAGAAGAGAGTTCCATTTGAATAGCAAAATGTTTCATACGTTTAATGATCATGAAAAATCAATACGTTAATTGAGTTAATAGTTTTAATTTAGTGTCTATTTTAGTGAAATACTGGGTTTTTCCAGTATTTTAATCTTGCCATTCAATAGTTGTAGTTTTACAGTAAAATTACTTACTGATTATTTAAAGATTAATTTTAATTCACAACTTCAAAAAATTTTGAAACACAATGTCCGGAAAATTGAATTGTCTACACGATTTTTACATCCTCTTGTAATGTCCTACTTTAAAAACACATTTCTGTGGTCAAATGTTCAATTTCATGTTTGATCAAGGAATGTTTACGTGTATTAAGAACCAAGAATTATTTGGGTAAAGTTCAATTTTTTTTTTATGATTTTAAATAAAAGTTACAGTGAAAAAACATCATACTTTGTCTGGTAATATGTTACTTATGTAGGATCCAGTGCTACAGATAAGCAGCGTATCTGCGTAATTACCCAATAATTTTGAGCAATTTACCCAAATAAAATAAAACCTTTGCGTAATAAAATGCAAATCAAAATATCAGTACCCAATTTATTTTGATACTTATTTCCAATATTTCGGACCGTAATTCACCAAGCAAAAACTGCTAAACAAATCAGAAAATAGCATGTTTCCCTTTCTGTAATTTTGTTCTCCATTTGTTAACCGGGAACAATTGAGTAGACTGGTTATTTTAAAGTTATTTTTTCGCGGAAAATGTTTATAAACTTATCAGAGAGAACTAATTTGCGGCCCAGACCAAAGTTGTCAGACACACTTTGTGAATGCTTAAAATAGTAGTTTCCCTTGATATCTGGCCAATCGGATAATAGCTTTCATCGGCGGAAATGTCACGCGACTTCCAATATGTATGCGGCCAGTTTCAATTTTACAGAAACTGATGTTAAGTTGATTTAGGTTTATTTACTTTCTGCTTCAACAAAATGGCGAAAGCCAGAGCTTAAGGATGTTGTAAAAAATTTGTTAAATGAACTTATAGACAATGTTTGTTCACAGTCTTTGTGTATATTGTTTTCGAGATACTGGACAATATTTTGACCGAAGCAAATCTATGCCAATTAATAAATTTTTTGATGATACCCAATTTTGTTTCTGTGTTACGCAATTGCTTGTCAAGACCAGCTCCCAGGGGAAAATACCCAATTAACTTAAAAGCTTATCTGAAGCTCTGGATCCCAGTATACTTATTATCATTAAACAAATCAGCAAAGTTGAGACTAGAAGCCAAATGGCAAATATGTTATTCCACCGCATTTTACAAACGAAACAGCAAACAACAAACTGGCTATCCTAATTTCCTATTCGATAAATAAAACTAAAAAGTATGAAACAAAAACAAAACAATCAAACCATTGTACAGAGAGAATTCATCAATATTTACTAATGTCAACAACACAAATTTATTTGTCCACTCCATCCGCTGACATCACACAAATTATCTCAACTTAAGGTTGAATATCATTTTTTTTCATAAAATCTTTGTCATAAAAATATTCTTCTATTGCATAAGCTTTTACCAGGTCTAGGATTTCATGATATTTATGGACTGTCCGTAAATTTATGGACAGTCTAGAAATTTAAAGATTTTTCAATCCATAAATTTACAGATATTCAATGTGAAATTTCCTGTTTTTAGTTTTACAATAAAATCCGCAGCTTAAGACAAGTTGTTTTATTGATTGTTTATATTTACAAAGGTAATGGGGTGGGTTTCATCTTTGTATGATGATTTTGAAATTTTTGTTAAAAGTGAAAATTGAAAGTCATCAAACTGTTCTGAATCTTAGCATACTGTTACATTTAATCATATAATACCTAACCTTATTCATTTTAACCTGCGGTTTTAAATTTTAATGCAACTTCTACTATTTTTTTACTTAAGGTCTGTAAATTTACAGACAAAAAAATCTATAAAATTATGGATCGTCCAAAAATTTACAGACTGTCCGTAAATATCATGAAATCTTAGACCTGTTTACGGTACCTTTCTTTTCATTTCAAGCTGTTCATCTTTAGAACAAGAACTTTTGGATTTTCGGGTTCTCAGTGAAGGCATTGTTGTATTTACTGTGAGGCGTACGGCGTTATTTTCAATGAGTATTATTAAAAGTTACGAAACATTTAATTTTACCCGCGATTTTGGTTTGTTATGTAAATAACCAGTTTCCGGTGAGGTATAAAACACGTCCCATCTCTTCCATATAAATTTATCAACAGGACGGGATTGATGAAAACACGGTGTCCCGATTAACTATATATGAACACACCTAAGTGTGTCGGACCCCTTTGAAAGCAATGATAAAGATGGTTTTATCAGACAAACAGAACTTCCAAACCTTTCCCGTGTCGGCAAAAATATTTTCTGAAGTATTGATTTACCTAAAATGGGGTCTTAGTTAATATTGCGCCTAGCATTCCCAGGTGTTGAGCACTTCTTTTTGAAAGTCGCAAGTTCCGAGAGTTCTCTCACGTAACTTTAGATAACAGGCAAAACTTCAAAACATATAAATCGTTGTACTATTTTAAATGCCGTTTAGCATAGAAAACAAATTTCTCTTAAAAAAAACAACTTAATATTAGCCGTTTTGAAAAAACAAATCATATTTCAACGTCTATATAATGCATGTGCTGGGACTGACAAAAATATACATTTTATTTGGATTTTAAAGGCGTTTAAAGCTCCACACCCCAAGTGTGATATAAATTTATACGATATGTTTAATGTTGAAAAAAAACAAACCACTTCCGTTTAATTCATTTTTATTTTACAGGCATTTCTAGAAAGCTTTTGTTATAATCATCCATTTGATGCCCAAATTATTAAAGTCAACACCTGGGAATGCTAGGCGCAATATTAACTAAGACCCCATTATAGGTAAATCAATACTTCAGAAAATATTTTTGCCGACACGGGAAAGGTTTGGAAGTTCTGTTTGTCTGATAAAACCATCTTTATCATTGCTTTCAAAGGGGTCCGACACACTTAGGTGTGTTCATATATAGTGTAATTAACTTACACAAGCAATTTAGCAAAAAAATATAGGGAAAAATATTTTATATATAGAGACTCTATATAAAATATTTGTCCCTATGTTTTATTAATTTATTTAAAGTTTTATTTTACAGGCATTCCTAGAAAGCTTTTGTTATAATCATCCATTTGATGCCCAAATTATTAAAGTCGGATATGAAATAAAGAAGTTAATCGGGACACCGTGTTTTCATCAAGCCCGTCCTGTTGATAAATTTATATGGAAGAGATGGGACGTGTTTTATACCTCACCGGAAACTGGTTATTTACATAACAAACCAAAATCGCGGGTAAAATTAAATGTTTCGTAACTTTTAATAATACTCATTGAAAATAACGCCGTACGCCTCACAGTAAATACAACAATGCCTTCACTGAGAACCCGAAAATCCAAAAGTTCTTGTTATAAAGATGAACAGCTTGAAATGAAAAGAAAGGTACCGTAAAAACGGAAAAGAGTCAACTCGGCCCTATACCAACTCGGCACGGGTCAACTCGGCACGGGTCAACTCGGCCCACTTTACAAAAATATATAGGCCTATAACGCATTTACTTTGCTTTGCATGTTGTTAAGGTAAATGAATAATAAGAAATATATTATTATTATTATGCCCCCACTTCGAAGAAGAGGGGGTATATTGCTTTGCACTTGTCGAACCGTTGGTCCGTCGGTCCGTAGACCAAATGCTTTCCGAGTGATAACTAAAGAACCTTAAGGCCTAGGAACTTCAAACTTGGTATGGTGATTGGTCATGACCAGTAGATGACCCCTATTGATTTTGGGGTCAAGGGGTCAAAGGTCAAGGTCACATTGACCTCTTAGGTAAAAACGGTTTCCGATCAATAACTAAAGAACCTTAAGGCCTAGGAACTTCAAACTTGGTATGGTGATTAGTCATGACCAGTAGATGACCCCTATTGATTTTGGGGTCAAGGGGTCAAAGGTCAAGGTCAAATTGACCTTGTAAGCAAAAACGGTTTCCGATCAATAACTAAAGAACCTTAAGGCCTAGGAACTTCAAACTTGGTATGGTGATTAGTCATGACCAGTAGATGACCCCTATTGATTTTGGGGTCAAGGGGTCAAAGGTCAAGGTCACATTGACCTTGTAAGCAAAAACGGTTTGATCAATAACTAAAGAACCTTAAGGCCTAGGAACTTCAATTTTGGTATGGTGATTGGTCATGACCAGCAGATGACCCCTATTGATTTTGGGGTCAAGGGGTCAAAGGTCAAGGTCAAATCGACCTCTTAGGTAAAAACGGTTTCCGATCAATAACTAAAGAACCCTTAGGCCTATGAACTTCAAACTTGGTATGGTGATTGGCTATGACCAGCCGATGACCCCTATTGATTTTGGGGTTTAGGGGTCAAAGGTCAAGGTCACATTGACTTTCTAGGTAAAAATGGTTTCCGATCAATAACTAAAGCACCCCTAGGCCTAGGAACTTCAAACTTGATATGGTGATTGGTCATGATCAGTAGATGTCTGCTATTGATTTTGGGGTCAAGGTGTCAAAGGTCAAGGTCACATTGACGTCTTAGGTAAAAACGGTTTCTGATCAATAACTAAAGAACCCTTAGGCCTAGGAATTTCAAACTTGGTATTGTGATTGGTCATGACCAGTAGATGACCCCTATTGATTTTGGGGTTAAGGGGTCAAAGGTCAAGGTCACATTCACCTTGTAGGTAAAAATGGTTTCCGATCAATAACTTTAGAATCCTGAGGCCTAGGAACTTTAAACTTGGTATGGTGATTGGACATGACCAGCAGATGACCCCTATTGATTTTGGGGTCAAAGGGTCAAAGGTCAAGGTCACATTGACCTTGTAGGTGGAAACTGTTTCCTATCAATTAACTAAAAAGCTTAGGCCTAGGAACTTCAAACTTTGTATTATGATTGGTCGTGACCAGCAGATGACCCCTATTGAGTTTTTGGTCAAGGGGTCAAAGGTTAAGGTCACATTTACCTTGTAAGTAAAAACAGTTTCTGATCTATAACTAAAGAACGCTTAGGCCTAGGCACTTCAAACTTGGTATGGTGATTGGTCATGACCAGCAGATGACATCTATTGATTTTGGGTCAAGGGGTCAAAGGTCACATTGACCTTGTAGGTAAAAACGGTTTCCGATTAATAACTAAAGAACGACTAGGCCTAGAAACTTCAAACTTGGTATGATGATTGGTCATTGCCAGCAGGTAACCCCTATTGATTTTGGGGTCAAGGGTTCCAAGGTCAAGGTCACATTGACCTTGTACTTAATGACGGTTTCTGACCAATAACTCAGCAACTCAAGTTGCCTTGGTTGATATTTTTATATTAAACTAAAAATGCTTTTGGTATACACATTTGAAGGTCTAATGTAATATCACAACTTGGCTGTCATTAATGAGGCCTACATGATTCATAAATTTTATGCATATATTATTTGGTAAGATTTGCAATAACTTAAATTGCTGCACACAACCTATGGGGTCACAATAATTATTACCTTGTGACTAGTCATGACCAGTAGATACTAGATAACCCTTATTAATTGTTTGTTCACTGGGTCAGAAGTCATGCATAATAACCTGAGCACATGACTAATTGGCTGCCGATAGGGGGCATACATGTTTTACAAACATATCTTGTTATATAATTATACATTGTACCTCTGCTGAAATAAAGTATATTTAGAAAAAAAAGTTATTTATTTGTCTTGCAGATTCGATAAAATTAATAAAGACACAGGCACGATTATCAAACCTGGGAAGAAAAAATATGAACATATTGATAAAATAACTTCATATTTTTTCTTCCCAGGTCCGATACTTGTGCCTGTGAATATAGATATAATAAAAATGTGTTTCCTTAGATGCATTTTGTTTGTAAAGTAATTTTCAAAAAAATATGAAACAAAAACATGTACTTAATAGCATAAGCTTCTAATTAATTGCAGGTGGTCACTAATCAAATTTGAATGAATGAGTCAGTCATAATTATCACCTGATTAATCGGTATCTTTAACATACACATTGATTGATAATAATAGCCCGTGACAATATAGGAGTCCTTTGATGTCCTTTACCCATTTTTAAAAGTGGGCCGAGTTGACCCGTGCCGAGTTGGAATAGGGCCGAGCTGACTCGGGGGCCGAGTATGTTTTAGGGCCGAGCTGACCCGGATTCGTAAAAACTTATGCAATAGAAGAATATTTTTATTTTTATGACAAAAAGATTTTATGGAAAAAAATGATATTCAAACTAAAGTTGAGATAATTTGTGTGATGTCAGCGGATGGAGTGGACAAATAGATTTGTGTTGTTGACATTAGTAAATATTGATGAATTCTCTCTGAACAATGGGTCTGTCTAAAAGTACACGGTTGAGCAAAGCGTACTTCGTACACGGTTGAGAGAGAACCGCCTTTCTAATAGTGGGCGTGGTTTAACCTTTGTAACTAACAATTTAACGATTGGTACAGTAAGTCTGCTGGGAACCAGACTGTTCGTGTTATGTTGGCATTACTTGTCATAAATGAGGATATTGAGTAACTTCAGTACTTTATTTATTGAATGATTGGACTGGAATTATGCTTTTCTCTCGTCGATTCGTGACTCTTATTTGGAAAAATTGCACTTGCACAACAAATATCAGCCATACATACAGTTCAATTAGTGCATTTGTTAAATAAATTCATTATCTAAAAGTTCAAAAACTTTAAATTACTTCTAAAAACAACCGTTCAAAGATTAGAGCAACTGAACATGTCAACCATGACTGTCTTGCTCAGCTGGACGCTTACCCATCGATTCGTGAAATCCGATTCAACCTGTGACGTCATCAAAATATAGGTGCTCACACCACTAAATGTTCGCATGGTTATTTTCAGCCCGATCTGATCAATATATGTTTCAAAGTCTTAAGTAAATTCTTACAGCATAATGAATATTTTTTTGGCTTAAGTGTAAGTGTGTTTGATAAATTAAAACATCAATATCGAATATTTTAAAGTAATTAGGTCACCAGCTGATTGTAGGGTAAGATCATTTACACCTGTTCAATTACGCATTTTGATTGGATAGAATTGTCAAATCGAGTGTCTAATAAAACTTGTGTAGTTTTCAGATGGTGTATGTCCTTGCAGAAGTATTTATACCAGACAATTATTTAGGTCACGAATCGATGAGAAGGCACGAATCGATGAGAATAAGGCATATATTGTGCGAGCCTCTGGCAAGGATGATATTAATTTATTCAATGAATTCAATAAATTTGTATAATGAATATACACGAATATGATTAAAATAGTCTCCTTATCTTATACCCAAAAATGAAGTGATAAAGTATTTTTCATTGACGCCCCTATAGTGTAACTTGTTTACAATGATTAAGTCACTTCAATTTTTTGTCCTAATGGGATAGAGAAGAAAACAATAAAACACATAATGAGTGAGAGAAGTGTCATATAATGGCTGAAAGCGAAGTCATTATCTGTCGTAACGGGTGAGAGAAGGGCACTGTAAAACTCGTACACGGGTGAGGGAAGTTTCATTTATAATCCAAAAAGTTGACATTATTTGTCGTAACGGGTGAGGGAAGGGCACTATAAAACACATAATGAGTGAGAGAAGTGTCATATATTATCACAAAGATTGAGAGCGAAGTCATTATCTGTCGTAACGGGTGAGAGAAGGGCACTGTAAAACTCGTACACGGGTGAGGGAAGTTTCATATATAATCCAAAAAGTTGACAGAGAAGTCATTATTTGTCGTAACGGGTGAGGGAAGGGCACTATAAAACACATAATGAGTGAGAGAAGTGTCATATATTATCACAAAGATTGAGAGCGAAGTCATTATCTGTCGTAACGGGTGAGAGAAGGGCACTGTAAAACTCGTACACGGGTGAGGGAAGTTTCAGTTATAATCCAAAAAGTTGACATTATTTGTCGTAACGGGTGAGGGAAGGGCACTATAAAACACATAATGAGTGAGAGAAGTGTCATATATTATCACAAAGATTGAGAGCGAAGTCATTATCTGTCGTAACGGGTGAGAGAAGGGCACTGTAAAACTCGTACACGGGTGAGGGAAGTTTCAGTTATAATCCAAAAAGGTGACATTATTTGTCGTAACGGGTGAGGGAAGGGCACTATAAAAGCACATAATGAGTGAGAGAAGTGTCATATATTATCACAAAGATTGAGAGCAAAGTCATTATCTGTCATAACGGGTGAGAGAAGGGCACTGTTAAACTCTTACACGGGTGAGGGAAGTTTCAGTTATAATCCAAAAAGTTGACGTTATTTGTCGTAACGGGTGAGGGAAGGGCACTATAAAACACATAATGAGTGAGAGAAGTGTCATATATTATCACAAAGATTGAGAGCAAAATCATTATCTGTCATAACGGGTGAGAGAAGGGCACTGTAAAACTTGTACACGGGTGAGGGAAGTTTCAGTTACAATCCAAAAAGTTGACGTTATTTGTCGTAACGGGTGAGGGAAGGGCACTATAAAACACATAATGAGTGAGAGAAGTGTCATATATTATCACAAAGATTAAGAGCGAAGTCATTATCTGTCGTAACGGGTGAGAGAAGGGCACTGTTAAACTCGTAAACGGGTGAGGAAAGTTTCAGTTATAATCCAAAAAGTTGACATTATTTGTCGTAACGGGTGAGGGAAGGGCACTATAAAACACATAATGAGTGAGAGAAGTGTCATATATTATCACAAAGATTGAGAGCGAAGTCATTATCTGTCGTAACGGGTGAGAGAACGGCACTGTAAAACTCGTACACGGGTGAGGGAAGTTTCAGTTATAATCCAAAAAGTTGACATTATTTGTCGTAACGGGTGAGGGAAGGGCACTATAAAACACATAATGAGTGAGAGAAGTGTCATATATTATCACAAAGATTGAGAGCGAAGTCATTATCTGTCGTAACGGGTGAGAGAACGGCACTGTAAAACTCGTACACGGGTGAGGGAAGTTTCATTTATAATCCAAAAAGTTGACATTATTTGTCGTAACGGGTGAGGGAAGGGCACTATAAAACACATAATGAGTGAGAGAAGTGTCATATATTATCACAAAGATTGAGAGCGAAGTCATTATCTGTCGTAACGGGTGAGAGAACGGCACTGTAAAACTCGTACACGGGTGAGGGAAGTTTCACTTATAATCCAAAAATTTGACATTATTTGTCGTAACGGGTGAGGGAAGGGCACTATAAAACACATAATGAGTGAGAGAAGTGTCATATATTATCACAAAGATTGAGAGCAAAGTCATAATCTGTCGTAACTGGTGAGAGAAGTGCACTGTTAAACTCCTACACGGGTGAGGGAAGTTTCAGTTATAATCCAAAAACGTGACATTATTTGTCGTAACGGGTGAGGGAAGGGCACTATAAAACACATTATGAGTGAGAGAAGTGTCATGTATTATCACAAAGATTGAGAGCGAAGTCATTATCTGTCGTAACGGGTGAGGGAACGGCACTGTTAAACTTGTACACGGGTGAGGGAAGTTTCAGTTATAATCCAAAAAGGTGACATTATTTGTCGTAACGGGTGAGGGAAGGGCACTATAAAACACATAATGAGTGAGAGAAGTGTCATATATTATCACAAAGATTGAGAGCAAAGTCATTATCAGTCGTAACGGGTGAGAGAAGGGCACAGTAAAACTCATACACGGGTGAGGGAAGTTTCAGTTATAATCCAAAAAGTTGACATTATTTGTCATAACGGGTGAGGGAAGGGCACTATAAAACACATAATGAGTGAGAGAAGTGTCATATATTATCACAAAGATTGAGAGCGAAGTCATTATCTGTCGTAACGGGTGAGAGAAAGGCACTGTAAAACTCGTACACGGGTGAGGGAAGTTTCAGTTATAATACAAATAGTTGACATTATTTGTCATAATGGGTGAGGGAAGGGCACTATAAATAATATATTGAGTGAGAGAAGTATCATATTCGGGCTAAGAAAGACGTCAATATTTGTTCGTAGGGTGAGGGAAGTCACAATAAAATACATAATGAGTGAGAGAAGTGTCATATATTATCACTAGGGTTGGGAGAAAACTCATTATTTGTCCTAATGGGTGAAGGAAGGGCACTTCAAATAATATATATATAATATATTATTCTCTCAACCGTTATATGATACTTCTCGTACTCATTATGTGTTTTATTGTGCCCTTCCCTCCCCCCATTAGCTAGGGCAAATAATGACTCTCTCAACATTCAGGATTATATATGATACTTCTCTCAATCATTATGGGATTTATAACGGCCTTCTCTCACCGATTAGGACTAATTATGTCTTATCTCTCAATCTATAGGATAAAATATGATACTTCTCTCAATAATTATGTGATTTAGAGTGCCCTTCTCTTACCCATTACGACAAATAATGACTTCTCTGTAAGCCCTTATAATGATATATGACACTTCTCTCACTCATTGTGTGTTTTAAAGTGCCATTCTCTCACTCATAAGGAGAAATAATGAATCTGTTTCAGCCCTTATATGACACTTCTCTCACTCATTATGATATATACAGTGCCCTTCCCTCACCCATAAGGACAAATAATGAATTTTCTTTCAACCTTTATGAGATTATATGAAACTTCTCTCACTCATTATGTGTTTTATAGTGCCCTTCTCTCACCCGTTAGGACAAATAAGGACTTCTCTCTCAACCCTCATGATCATATATGGCACTTCTCTCACTTATCATGTGTTTTATAGTGCCCTTCTCGCACCCTTTGGGACAAATAATGAGTTTTGTTTCAGTCCTAATACGACACTTCTCTCACTCATTATATGTTTTATATTGCCCTTCTTTCACCCATAAGAAAAAATAATAATTTCTCTTTCAACCTTTAAGATTATACTTGTATATGACACTTCTTTCACTCATTGTGTGTTTTATAGTGCCTTTCTCTCAAGACAAATTATGACTTCACTCTCAACCCTTATATGACACTTCTTTCACTCATAATGTGTTTAATTGTGCCCTTCCCTCACCCATTAGGACAAATAATAAGTTCTCTCTCAACCCTATTGATAATATGACACTTCTCCCACTCATTATGTATTTTATTGTGACTTCCCTCACCCTACGGACAAATATTGACGTCTTTCTCAGCCCGAATATGATACTTCTCTCACTCAATATATTATTTGCAGTGCCCTTCCTTCACCCATTAGGACAAATAATGAGTTTTCTCCCAACCCTAATGATAATATATGACACTTCTCTCACTCATTATGTGTTTTATAGTGCCCTTCCCTCACCCGTTACGACAAATAATGTCAACTTTTTGGATTATAACTGAAACTTCCCTCACCCGTGTACGAGTTTTACAGTGCCCTTCTCTCACCCGTTACGACAGATAATGACTTCGCTCTCAATCTTTGTGATAATATATGACACTTCTCTCACTCATTATGTGTTTTATAGTGCCCTTCCCTCACCCGTTACGACAAATAATGTCAACTTTTTGGATTATAACTGAAACTTCCCTCACCCGTGTACGAGTTTTACAGTGCCCTTCTCTCACCCGTTACGACAAATAATGACTTCGCTCTCAATCTTTGTGATAATATATGACACTTTTCTCACTCATAATGTGTTTTATAGTGCCCTACTCTCGCCCATTAGGAAAAATAACGACTTCTCTCTCAACCATTATAATAATATATAATGATTTTCTCGCTCATTGTGTGTTTTATAGTGCTCTACTCTCACCCGTTACGACAAAAAATAACTTCTCTTTCAGCCCTTATATGACATTTCTCTCACTCATTATGTGTTTTATTGTGGCCTTCTCTCACCCGTTAGGACAAACAATAAGTTCTTTGTCAACTTTTTACATTATAAACGAAACTTCCCTCACCCTTGTACGAGTTTTACAGTGCCGTTCTCTCACCCGTTACGACAGATAATGACTTCGCTCTCAATCACCCATTAGGAAAATAATGACATCTCCCTTAAGCCTTAAGATAATATATAAGTGTTCTCTTAGTCAATTTGTGTTTAACAGAGCTCTTCTCTCACTTATTATTAAAATGCAGTCAGGAAAATAATGACATCTCTCTCAACCCTTCGGATTAAATATATTAGTTCTGTCAGTCATTTTTATACCCCCAAAAACGAAGTTTGGGGGGGTATATAGGAGTCACCCGGTGGTCGGTCGGTCGGTAGGTCCAGACGTCCGTTCATACAATTGTCAAACACAATAAGGGGAAGTGCAGTGCACAAGAACCATAACTCTATCTAAAGTAATTACAGAGTTATTGCCCTTTGTTGCTTTTCCATTGCGTTTTATTTTTGTCCTTTGCATTTTCCTTGTCTGGAGCATGACTTGAAGACTAATGGTTGGAATTCAATATAACTACATACAATGGTCAAGCACATTGAGAGGAAGTGCAATGCACAAGAACCATAACTCTATCTTGACTAATTACAGAGTTATTGCCCTTTGTTACTTTTCCTTGTCTGGGGCATTACTTGAAAACTACTGGTTGGAATTCAAAACAACTTCATACAATTGTCAAACACAATAAGGGGAAGTGCAGTGCACAAGAACCATAACTCTATCTAAAGTAATTACAGAGTTATTTCCCTTTGTTGCTTTTCCATTGCGTTTTTTTTTTTTTGTCCGTTGCATTTTCCTTGTCTGGAGCATAACTTGAAGACTAATGGTTGGAATTCAATATAACTACATACAATGGTCAAGCACTTTGAGAGGAAGTGCAGTGCACAAGAACCATAACTCTATCTTGACTAATTACAGAGTTATTGCCCTTTGTTACTTTTCCGTGTCCGGGGCATTACTTGAAAACTACTGGTTGGAATTCAAAACAACTTCATACAATTGTCAAACACAATAAGGGGAAGTGCAGTGCACAAGAACCATAACTCTATCTAAAGTAATTACAGAGTTATTGCCCTTTGTTGCTTTTCAATTGCCTTCTTTTTTTTTTATCCGAAGCATAACTTGAAGACTAATGGTTTGAATTCAATATAACTACATACAATGGTCAAGCACATTGAGAGGAAGTGCAGTGCATAAGAACCATAACTCTATCTAAAGTAATTACAGAGTTATTGCCCTTTATTACTTTTCCATTGCTTTCTTTTGTCCGGACCATAACTTGAAGACTAATTGTTGGAATTCATTATAACTTCATACAATGGTACAGCACATTGAGAGGAAGTGCAGTGCACAAGAACCATAACTCCATTTTGACTTATTACAGAGTTACTGCCCTTTGTTTCTTTTCCTTGTCCAGAGCATTACTTTAAAACTACTGGTTGGAATTCAAAACAACTTCATACAATGGTCAAGCACAATAAGGGGAAGTGCAGTGCACAAGAACCATAACTCCATCTTGACTTATTACAGAGTTATTGCCCTTTGTTACTTTTCCATTGCTTTCTTTTGTCCGGATCATAACTTGAAGATTTATTGTTGGAATTCATTATAACTTCATACAATGGTCAAGCACATTGAGAGGAAGTGCAGTGCATAGGAACCATAACTCCATCTTGACTAATTACAGAGTTACTGCCCTTTGTTACTTTTCCTTGTCCAGAGCATGACTTGAAAACTACTGGTTGGAATTCAAAACAACTTCATACAATGGTCAAGCACAATAAGGGGAAGTGCAGTGCACAAGAACCATAACTCCATCTTGACTAATTACAGAGTTATTGCCCTTTGTTACTTTTCCTTGTCCAGAGTAATTCAATTAAACTTCATCAATGGCCAACCACATTGAAAGGAAATGCAACATACATGAACCACAATTATCTTTAATTGCCCACAACCATAACTCTATGTTTCAATTCTTTTACAAGGTATTCTGTTACTAGTAGCATCCTCATTTCCGAAGCAGACTTGTGGGGGTATTAATCACATTTAGTGATAGTTCTAGTTTGTAATATGGTGCTCTTCTCTAATGCATTAGGAACATAATTACATGTCTCTCAACCCTTAAGATAATATTATAGTAGTTCTCTCAGTCATTATGTGTAATATGGTGTTTTTCTCTCACCAAATAGGACAAAATAATGACTTCTCACTCATCCCATAGGATAACATATGATATTTCTTTTATTTAGTATGAACATCACTAAACAATTGTAGGCAAATGCGGCAATTGTCGTTTGTTTCCGTGGCGACTGTTATAGTCTGCTATTGCACTGTATTGGATGGTACCGTAACGTACGCTTATCAGCGTAAATTCACGGATAGGGCTATGTTTGTGTCTCGTGCAATTTTGTGATTTTTTTGTTTGTTTGTTCAGTCTTTTCGTACATGAATGAAAGGGATTTGAGCGAAAGTTTTACATTTATTTTAAACATGTTATTTTTCTACCATATGACATATGTAAACTCTTGGTCAACACATCTTAGCTTTAACATTGTGGAATGGTCAAATACGTCACATCTATCTTTTTAATAATTATTATTTGTTGCACTATAATCATCACATGTGTATTATGATATCTAGCAATAATCTGTAATGATAAACATGAAGTACACATGGTATTTTTCAGCAATTCAGAAATTTATTGTGTTAAAGATATTTTTATTATTATTATTATTTTCATCTTTGAGAATAAAAATTATTTCAGAAATTTCTTGAATTATACAAAAATTCTGACTTAATAATGTCTAATTTTAAAAACGATATGCAAAAACTGAGAATGTGAAGCTTCATTCAATGGTCAAGTAAATTAAGTAATTTCTTTAAAAGAAAAAAAGACGTATTCATACTGTGCTCACCTGGTGTTCAAAAGGTGATACAACTACTTATATGTGTTTACACAAATCATGTTTATTTTACCTTTGATAACAGACTATGTAGTAATAATTATCAATATATTTCAAAGATGACCATAATTTACATCTTCGAAAAGTAATCAAATCTAAAATGTTTTATTTTCTGATTGGATACATGTCTGCATTATTTCTGGCCTTATGGAAGTTTCTCTATTTTTTAAAGAATTATTTCTAAAAAAATGTCATCTTGTTCTTTCATAAAACCTGAAGAAAAGAAAGAATCTAGAATAAAATGCATTGAAGATGTTTTAGCTCATTTACAAAAGAATATCTATACAGTAAGCATTGCCTAGGAACACGGACTGACATGCAGTCAGTCTGTAATTAAAATACTAGTTACACATAGTTTGTCCATGGAACCACGGATTTATATTACAATGTAAATCCGTGATGGAACTAAATATATCTGTGGTTTGACCAAACAATATAATTTCCCGATAACTATTGTGACATTTTTTAAAGTCATTATAATCAGTATTGAAGTGAAATTGATTATAGTTGGTCTGGTTCCCTTCCCTCCGTCAGCGAAGACTAAATGCTAGCATACAGAGCATCATAATAAATTTGGCGACAAAAGAAGGCAGAGCCGTACTGCAACAGAGGCGGAGCAAAGGAAGTGATTGACACTCTCACAACCGTTATCTCTCTCAACCATTAACTTTTAGAACGATCGCTGAACAATGGTTTGATTGTTTTGTTTTTGTTTCATACTTTTTAGTTTTATTTATCGAATAGGATAGCCAGTTTGTTGTTTGCTGTTTCTTTGTAAAATGCGGTGGAATAACATATTTGCCATTTGGCTTCTAGTCTCAACTTTGCTGATTTGTTTAATGATAATAAGTATACTGGGATCCAGAGCTTCAGATAAGCTTTTAAGTTAATTGGGTATTTTCCCCTGGGAGCTGGACTTGACAAGCAATTGCGTAACACAGAAACAAAATGGGTATCATCAAAAAATTTATTAATTGGCATAGATTTGCTTCGGTCAAAATATTGTCCAGTATCTCGAAAACAATATACACAAAGACTGTGAACAAACATTGTCTTTAAGTTCATTTAACAAATTTTTTACAACATCCTTAAGCTCTGGCTTTCGCCATTTTGTTGAAGCAGAAAGTAAGTAAACCTAAATCAACTTAACATCAGTTTCTGTAAAATTGAAACTGGCCGCATACATATTGGAAGTTGCGTGACATTTCCGCCGATGAAAGCTATTATCCGATTGGCCAGATATCAAGGGAAACTACTATTTTAAGCATTCACAAAGTGTGTCGGACAACTTTGGTCTGGGCCGCAAATTAGTTCTCTCTGATAAGTTTATAAACATTTTCCGCGAAAAAAATAACTTTGAAATAACCAGTCTACTCAATTGTTCCCGGTTAACAAATGGAGAACAAAATTACAGAAAGGGAAACATGCTATTTTCTGATTTGTTTAGCAGTTTTTGCTTGGTGAATTACGGTCCGAAATATTGGAAATACGTTAAGAGTATCAAAATAAATTGGGTACTGATATTTTGATTTGCATTTTTATTACGCAAAGGTTTTATTTTATTTGGGTAAATTGCTCAAAATTATTGGGTAATTACGCAGATACGCTGCTTATCTGTAGCACTGGATCCTACATATTACCAGACAAAGTATGATGTTTTTTCACTGTAACTTTTATTTAAAATCATAAAAAAAAATTGAACTTTACCCAAATAATTCTTGGTTCTTAATACACGTAAACATTCCTTGATCAAACATGAAATTGAACATTTGACCACAGAAATGTGTTTTATAGTAGGGCATTACAAGAGGAAGTAAAAATCGTGTAGACAACTCAATTTTCCGGGCATTGTGTTTCAAAAATTTTTGAAGCTGTGAATTAAAATTAATCTTTAAATAATCAGTAAGTAAAACTACAACTATTGAATGGCAAGATTAAAATACTGGAAAAACCCAGTATTTCACTAAAATAGACACTAAATTAAAACTATTAACTCAATTAACGTATTGATTTTTCATGATCATTAAACGTATGAAACATTTTGCTATTCAAATGGAACTCTCTTCTTTGTCATACAGTTTCCTTTTGGTCATCTTGTAGCATCAGTTGCAAAAGCCATGAAATCTATTTTATTTACATTTCATGTAGTTTCCTTTCATGGGCATAACACATTTCCTCATGGTTTTTAATTTGCATTTCTTTGTAAAAGACAACACAATACTTGGCCACAACAACCGGTGGGACAAGACTTTTCAGTAGACCACACTAACCTTGACCTTCATTCATAAATGACCTTGACCTTCAAGGTTAAAAGTCCAAATTTTGCTTGTTCATGCTGCTATTGGCTGTAACTTTGTTATTTTTGAATGGATTGACTTCAAACTTTAACATAATAATCTTCAAGGATATCCCTTAAAAATAACCAGACAGACCTTGACCTTCACTCATAAATGGCCTTGACTTTGAAGGTCAAATTATTAAAATTTTCATTTTTTTTTGGCTAATATTGGCAGGCTATAACTCTGTTATTTTTAGCTCGACTATTCGATAAGAATAAGTAGAGCTAATGTAGTCAGCGGAGTGTCAGCGTCGGTGTAACCACATCTTATGTTAAAGTTTTTGTAATACCTCAAATATTTTCAAATTCCATCGACATATGGCTTTGAAACTTTGCACACTTGTTCACCATCATGACCCCAACCTGTAGACAGGAGGAGGTAACTCTTTCAAGCATTTTGACAGAATTATACCCCTTATTCGACTTAGAATTTACGTAAAAGTTTTTGAAATACCTCAAATATTTTCAAAGTCCATTGACATATGGTTTTGAAACTTTGCACACTTGTTCACCATCATGACCCCAACTAGTAGACAAGAGGAAATAACTATCAAGCATTTTGACAGAATTATGCCCCTTTTTCGACTTAGAATTTACGTTGAAGTTTTTGTCTTAGAATTTACGTTAAAGTTTTTGTAATACCTCAAATATTTTCAAAGTCAATTGACATATGGTTTTGAAGCTTTGCACACTTGTTCACCATCATGACCCCAACTAGTAGACAAGAGGAAATAACTCTATGAAGCATTTTGACAGAATTATGCCCTTTTTCGACTTTACGTTACAGTTTTTGTAATGCCTCAAATATTTTCAAAGTCCATTGACATGTGGTTTTGAAACTTTGCACAATTGATCACCCAACCTGTAGACAGGAGGAGGTAACTCTTTCAAGCATTTTGACAGAATAATGCCCCTTTTTCGACTTAAAATTTACGTTAAATATTTTGCAATACCTCAAATATTTTCAAAGTCCATTGACTTCTGGCTTTGAAACATTGCACACTTTTTCACCATCATGACCCCAACCTGTACACAGGAGGAGATAACTGTATCAAGCATTTTGACAGAATAATGTCCCTTTTTCAACATAGAATTTACATTAAAGTTTGCATACAACCTCATATATTTTCATAGTCCATTGACATCTGGCTTTGAAACAATTTGAAATTTTATACTCTTCTTTGAGAGCATAATAGGACTCTCTTCAAGGCCTATATCAGTAACATGGATTCAATGGAAAATTTGGCCCTTTTGTTAACTTAGAAAATTTTACATTATCAAGGCTCTTTTACTATCAAGCACTAAGAATAGTCAAGCATTGCTATCCTACCGACAACTCTTGTTACATCTTATAATTATAATTATGGTTTATCTATTTTTTATTTATATTAAAACAATTTTTTTACAAATCATTCCAAAGTCAGTGGCCTGTGGTCAATACAATTCTAACTACATTATTGTAATCTAGTAAAAAACGTTTTGTAGCAGTTTTTAACGAAAAGTTATTTGAGAAACAGTAAAAAGTTTACCAAATTATAAAAAATCATCACATTCTGTCCTGCTCATATACTATTAGGTGACCATGTGCTTGTTTGTGAAAAACAAAATTATAACAATTATATTTATCAAGTGTCATGGTTATCTATGCGTCAGAGTTATCTCCGTGACCAGTACAGGTATTTTTAACCAGGTTTTCATCGAAAACCGGGTTATTGTAATGCCAGAGTCGGCGGGTGGGCGTCAACTTTTGGTTTCCGCTCAATAACTTAAGTTTGGTTTGGTCTATTGACACCAAACTTGGTGTGTAGGTAGCTTATATCAAGAGGCAGATTTGGATTGCTACCAAGGGGTGACTAACCAGAAGCTTTCGTTAAAATCACGCTAACGAAAGCGTTAGCGATCGCGTAACGAACACGTTAGTTATTTTTACGATTGTTTTTGTTGCATAACCAGAAAGCATCGTTACCATATCGCTAATCAGTTGTTAATAAAATTCATTAACAGAATCGTTGTGTAATCCTTAAGGGTTTGCACAGCATTTTGGCACCACCTGTTATTAGCTTTTCCTGCATAGATTACATGTACATTGCACGTACAAATAATTGTTTATAAATTATTTATTAATTGTTTAAAAATGTTTGTACAAGTGTACAACCATATATCTGTGAACGCACAACTGCTTCAAAGAAACAGTTGACACTCTTTATAAATCGTTTTGTTTGTTTGTTTGTACGTATGTATATCATACGTTCGCCCTAAAACGCGTCTAACGAAATCAATCCTAAGTCGTCGGATATACAATACGATACAACCTGTAAAACCTGTCAAGACCGAAATATTCTGCATCTTAAAGATGAGGCAATGCACTTATAATGTTAAACTTTATTGTATTGAATTGTATTGTATTGTATTGATATCAGTTGTAATGAGTACGGTATGCGCCATTTATTATTATTGTTAAACTTAGCGTTAAAGGTAAATTCTAATGTATATTTACAGCAAATTTCGTTTGGATCTGTGAGTTATTTATTGTTTATGTGAACTAAATTATTAAATTAAAAGGAATTATGACAAAATGAAAACTTATTTTGATATTCATCCATTCTCTCACTACATACCATTGGATGGGCATAATGTTACTTTTACGTATTATTTTGAAAATGAATGCAGTAATAATAATAATAATAATAATAATGATGGGGCATAATGTTACTTTAACGTATTATTTTGAAAATGAATGCAGTAATAATAATAAAAATAAATAAATAAATAAATGAATAAATAATTAAATAATGATAACATTACACATTAAGACATATACAGATTGTAACACCGTATCAAAAACTTATTATCTATTATCAGGAAAATAGAAAGAAAATACGCTATAAGAAATAAAATATACTCATAAAAAGTTTCTTGAAAGAGCTTCACCTGTTGTTTTTCCTTCAACGAAGGTCTAACGTGTACTCTGAGGTATTCGTTATTTAACGACAGTTTCGTTACAATTTTTGGTATAACGAACGTTTTGGGTTAGAGAGTAAATTACTAACTAGAGCTAAACCAAGGCTTAACGATGATCGTAACTCTAATGAATGCTTCTGGTTACTCACCCCAGGTGTCTGTGATCAAGGTCAAGGTCACTGTTACTAAAAATAGAAAATCAGTTTCCAGTCAATAACTTGAGTTTGCTTTGGACTATTGACACCAAACTAGGTGTGTAGGTAGCTTATATCAAGAGGCAGCTTGGGATTGCTACCCAGGTGTCTGCGATCAAGGTCAAGGTCACTGTTACTAAAAATAGAAAATCAGTTTCTGCTCAATAACTTGAGTTTGCTTTGACCTATTGACACCAAACTTGGTGTGTAGGTAGCTTATATCAAGAGGCAGCTTGGGATTGCTACCCAGGTGTCTGTGATCAAGGGCAAGGTCACTGTTACTAAAAATAGAAAATCAGTTTCCACTCAATAACTTGAGTTTGCTTTGGTCTATTGCCACCAAACTTGGTGTGTGTAGGTAGCTTACACCAAGAGGCAGCTTGGGGAAATTGCTACCCAGGTGGTCTGCCATCAAGGTCAAGGTCACTGTTTCACTAAAAAATAGAAAAATAAGTTTTCCTCTCAATAACTTGAGTTTGCTATGGCCTATTGACAAAACTGGTGTGTAGGTAGCTTATAAATCAAGAGGCAGCCTTGGGATTAGCTACCCAGGTGTCCTGTGATCAAGTTCAAAAGGTCACTCGTTTCTAAAAATAGAAAATCAGTTTCCTCTCCAATAAACTTGAGTTTGCTTTGGGCCTATTGACACCCAAACTTGGTGTATGGATAGCTTATATCAATGGGCAGTTGGGATTTGCTACCAGGTGTCTGTGATCAAGGTCAATGTCACTGTTATGAAAAATAGAAATTCAGTTTTCTGCCCAATAACTTTGAGTTTGCTTTTGGCTTATTGACACCAAACTTGGCGTAATGGATAACTTATATATCAAAAGAGGCATCTTTTAGGATCTGCTATCCAGGTGTCTGTGTCAAGGTCAAGGTCACTGTTACTAAAATTGACAATTCAGTTCCGCTCAATAACTTAAGTTTGCTTGGCCTATTGACACCAAAACTTGGTGTATGTTTAGCTATATATCAAAAGAGGTAGCTTGGGATTGCTACCCAGGTCGTCTGTTGATCCCAAGGTCAATGTCACTTGTTACTAAATTAGAAATTCAGTTTTCTGCTCCAATAACGTTGACTTTTGCTTTTGGCCTATTGACACCAAACTTGATGAATGGGTAGGGCTTATATCAAGAAGCAGCTTTGGGATTTTGCTACCCAGGTGTCTGGATGAAGGTTAATGTATTAGTTTCAAGGGTTATTAACCTTGAGTCTTTTGCTTTGACCTTTGTTGACACCCAAACTTGCTGCACGTGGCAGCTTCATGATTAGCCACTTAGATTATCGGGGAGCAGGGGTAAGGTCATTTGGGCTTACAATAGAAATTTTTCAGTTTTCTACTCAATAAACTTCAGTTGCGCACTTTGACCTTTTGAATTGCCTTGTCACATCAAAACATTGGTCGTTTTGAAACCTGGTTTTTTCATGCATTGCGACGTTCTCTGTTGAGGGTAATACGAGTTAAAAAATTTTCTATGATTCAAAAGACGCAATATGATATATATGCCAGTTATATAGGAATTTGGTAGTTTGTGTCATTTGTTGCAATAATTTGCAGGTTCCAAGTTCCAAAACAAAAAAAGAAAAATGAAAGGGTAGAGAAAGTGGAGGAGAGGAAGATGGCAGGTGACAGTGATCTGTCAGATTATTGAAGTATGTATTCCTGTTTACACATTTAATCCTCAATTTTCAAGTCCATGTTAATAAATGGTGTCATTGAGAAATTCTTTACTTCTAGCCAAAGCATCATCAATATCAAATGCATGTACATGTATGTAATTCAGTTTTATCGCACATTCTGCATAATTTTTCTGGTGGAAAGATTTAACAGTGTCACTGAGGATCATTTTGACCAGATACAAGGCCTTATCCCCATGATTTTAACCCATTACTCCATAGAGAATTGAGATAATAAGGCACTCCTTATCAATACCATATATAGGTAAAGGCTTATCAGTAGTCCATAGATAAGACAACGGCACTATACTACACCATCTCCATACAAGGGAATTGATAAAAAATGGAGGATATCTATAGTGGGTTACTTTAACCCCTATTTTTCAATATTTTCTGATATATATATATATATATTGGTTTTTGTTTTGTAAAATAAAACATTTTTAAGTGTAGGAAAATTCTTCCTTTCATAGTGATATAAATTATAAAACAATCGGACTATTATATTTGTTTGCCAACAGACGTTTAAACCTATTATTAAGAGAAAATCAAGACGGAAATATACTAGAATTAAACTTTATTAAACATAATACAAACAAGTTGCACTTTTTTTTTTTAAACATGTGAAGGACTAAATATATTATTGAAATAAATATTTACAAAATGTACAAAAAAATGATCATATTAACTTGCATACAAGGTTTATTTTTTTATAATAACGGTAAAGCAAAGTAGAACTTTGGAAATAACAACAAAATTCTGTTAGCTCACCCCTCTTGAAATCTCTCATATAATCCTTCAGTACCACAATAAAGTTAAAATGTTCACTGTCATTTTCAGTTATACCTTTCTTTAAATAATTCACTAATATTTAGATAATATTTACAAATATTTACATTGCAGTAGTAATTTGGGAATTCACAACAAAATTTGTAGACTCACTCCTCTTGAAATTTTATAAATATCACTCAAAATTTGACCCTAAAGAGATTAAATCCTGAGGGTCAAATCAGATCTTTTTGACATTTGTAGGGTCAAAGAATCATTTCAAGGGTCAAAACGGACACCCTGACTAAGAAGTAGATTTTTTTAACAAAGAATTTTTGGTCTTTTTAAAGTTAAAAAGAGGGTATTGGTATCTTTTTTTATTTGGAAAATTTCATTGTCAAATCTGCAAAATAAATAAATATATATAACAAAACGTATATAAAATTTCCCTTTGTACATAAATTCCTATTATTGTTCTGATTGACTTGCAAGCATTTTAATCAGTTTTTCCCAAAAATTTTTTTAGCTCGACTATTCCCGATAAAGAAATAAGTAGAGCTATTCGCCCCTTTCTCAAATAATATGGGAACATTTTGAAGGGGGGGAAATTTTCAACAACGCTAACGTTGATTTTACATTGACAAAAAAGGTTTTTTGAACAATAGTTAATAACCCCAATTGCCAATTGCAAGATATTTTTCACAAGAAACAAACAATTTGCGAAGATACGGTTTCTCAAAGTTAGTACGTGTTTTTCCCTCTGGCGTACCTTTACGTTTACTTTCAGACTAACATTTACATTTTCTCACTTATTTTAGACATTATTTTTGACGTAGTCTATGTTTTTCAATTGGATAAGATTAGCAGAGTGCGTTCATATACATGAACAAGAAAAACGGATCACGGACAACCATTCGAAACTTTTGTACCTTTATATTATTAAACTACAAACAAAGCAAATGTGGGAGAAAAACCCCTCCAGAAACTTTTATTATTTTGATTAAAAACAGTTACAAAATAATTCAAAAACAGTATGTTTTAACAATCAAGTTAAACCCCAAAACAAACTTGTTGAAAACTATAACAACAATATCGAACTTAGCAGTTTAAGGCTTAATCATGCCAATATATACCGGCACCGGGTCTATGTGTGTTTAATTATTAATAAATGTAATACAAATGTAACGTTTTTTATAACTTCGTTGAAAAAGAATTAAACCTTTTGTAACGTTTTAGAGAACAAATACAATTATAACATTTACTAATTTTTTTCACTTTTACGAATTTTCGTAATTTATATTACCTTGGGTTTCTTTACAGAAAATACACTTCATATTTATCAACATAGGATGTGTGTTACGTTGATTTTGTACCTGTTATGTCAAGTTATTTTCAAAATGTAACCCTATAATGACTACATAACAATATTTTACTAAAAATTTTTTTCTGCATTTTAAAAACAACCACCTGTCATATATTAAACATTAACATATAAACGAAAGGGCTAAAACCATGAAATGCCGGCAACCTTTATTCCACATTGGAAAAACAATGAGTAATGGAAAAACCCAATTTATGTAACGTAGGGGTTCAACTTGAACAAAAACTTGTTAAAACGGAAAATTAACAATCAAAGGGATAGTTTGTTTCTTGGGCACATTTTTGGCCAAATAGATATGTATGGAATTTCATATATAATCATGTCTATACAAACTATATATGTTTATACAATCCTATTATATGCCACGTATGTACTATTATGGTCTTTTTTACACTCCATGGTAACCCGTTTGTTATCCATAATTCTTTATTTCGCCGATGTATTATTTCTAACTTAAATGTGCATACAATATAACCCTGTGATCTGTAACCTTTTTTTCAAGTTAAAGCCCAAAATTTTGTAAATAACGATGCGTAGTTTTCCCAAATTTAGTTTGATAGTAAATCATTCAACAATTGCTTTTTATTAGTGTAAACGTAAGTATCGGTAATCCATGTTAAAGTCATTAATGGTGTTATTTATATTTTAGCAATTTTACACACAAAGAGGTTGAACATGAGTGAACTTGATGCAACGCTTTCATTAGTAGTTTTTATTTGGTATTTAGATTTTTTTTTTTTCTTGTATCAATACACCCAATCAATTCCTTTTTCTTTTCATCCTGTTATTCTTAAAAACAACCGCCGCGATTTTCCTGTCTGCAAAGGCTTTCATTAAGCTTGACCAAAAATATCGTCACTATCTTACCACAACAAGTTCTTTTCTTAACTGGCCATTTGTCAGTTTCCTTGTGGCTTTCTCCATGAAATCCAATCTGACAGTCACCTTCATCACGATCCAATAGCCTTTCACTTTCCAATTTGGTAAACATTTTTCATCAATTTTTGCAGCTACAAAGTCATCAATCGTTATTGCTATAAAACACACTAGTGTCCACTTTGGTTTCGGGATTACGTGGTTTTCTACAACAGGCTCTTGTTCTTGTTATCAAATTTGTTATTGATCGTTTTTGGGGGTTTTGCGCACCCTTTTGTACCGGGCTTTCATTTCACAACTCCTCATGCTGTTCATTTTTGTTTTTGTTCTAATACTGCCAATTTTGGGTCAGTGCCATTAAATTATTTATTTCACGACATTTTTCAAACCCTTTTTACTGTCCATTTGCTGCCAAAATGTTTTGTTCATTACATAGCTTCATCAATTTTAGCAAGAGGTTTCATCTGTGTTCTAAAGTATAGTAGTGTTTGTTGGGTCACTTGTTATAGCATTGCAGTTTCATTGTATTTCTCCACTGCTTTTACTTTCAGGTTTTGCAAAGGTTCGGGCTTGCTTCTGGTTTCACATTTGGACTTTTCTGACGAACAAAGAATTCTACTTCTTTCATAGTGACTGCTGACCCCATTTGGGAAATCAAATGCATTTTGAATTCATCACGTTGACCTTGTTATTCTGCATGCTTCATCGGGCTAATCTTTTTTAGTCGGGTACCTCCGAGGCCGTTTCACAGGCGCCGTTTTTGGCCGTGACCGGCCTCGAATAATTTCCATTTGGGTGCATCACATTTTTATAATTTTCCCTGTGATTTGCTAGTACATGGAATTATGAAACCCGATTTCTGTTAACTGACTTGACGGGCTATCCGCGTCCAGTAGTGAATCCTCTGTACATTCTGGCAAATAACTTTCTTCAGTTCTTGGTACTATTGCATCTATAAATGCAGTGAAAACCCGGTCGCAAGCTGAAGTGAACAAGAGTGTCCGAGACAATTTACCAGACTTTTATGCCTTAGAACATTGGTCTTCTTTGTTAACTAAAATTACGACTGGGTGGTAACGTGACGGCTGTCAATTCTGACCAATACGCTGTTTTGGACTTCATCAAGAGCGCGACAGCCTTGTAATTTTCACTGAAATCCATCTGGGACAATCGCTTCTTTTGGGGGTCTGCCAGGTGTTGTCTTTATTAATCTTTATTAATTGCTTGTATTGCTCTCGGAGTCTGTTTTACGTGCTCGCAGAATTCTGCTACTTCATGTTTCTACCAGGTTTTTCAAATTCTTGTAATGTTACTTCAGTTTCTACTACTATCATTTTTCTTGAACTTGTTTTCACAATCTACTTTTCTTCCAGGTTCTTATTACTTCACGTTCGTTTGACATTTTCATCAACCGCCTGGAAAAAATTGTTTTGAATATCATTTTTGCTAAACATATGTTTTCAGGGTTTTTCACTTTTTTGATTCCGATTTTTCCGGCCATGACTTGAACTTTAAAGGCTGGGCATTTTGATGGCGTAAAGCATTTTGGGCAAGCATTGCGTGGATATGTACCTAGCAAAGCAATGTGTGCTCTTGGGTCGAATACGGACAAAATGTTGAAAAAGGAAATCTTTCATGTTAGATTTTCAGCGAATAACTTTTGATTTCGGGTTTCTCTGTTAAAAATGTCTGTAAGTACCAAGTAGTTTCTTGTCCTTTCTTGAATCGGCTTTCCCGGGGTTGATAAAAACGGCAATTATTCTTCTCTTTTCCTAAAATCAAGCACTGTGTTTCTTATCGCACGTGAACAAAACTGTCTCTGCCTCTTACTTTGTAACAAGTGATTTTGACCTCGTTTTCAACAATTGCAGGTCTTGACAAGCCTGTAAATTACTTTATTGGGAATTAACGCATCTTGTACTTTTTTTGAGCTGTTTTGCCCGCCCAACTTCCTGTGAAGGATGTTTCTCTTTTTTGTCGAACTACTTTGGTCCTAGATTTTTCTGATTTCTTGATACAAGAAACATTTGTTCATTTTAACAGGTTTTTCGATAGACAGATTTTTTTTCTTTCCGGAGTCAAACTTAGTGGATTCACTTCTTTTCTGTAATGCGGCTTGGAGACCATCTGGATTTGTTTTCAATTTCTCTCAAAACGGGACGTTTCATTCCCTTCTACTTGATACGTTTCTTTTATCTGTTTTCCTCTTTGTATTCAACTTTTTCTCTAGGTTTGCCTTTTTGCTTTCGGTAAGCAGGACTAATAGGACTTGTGCCGCTCTTTTGCTAATGCTCTAGCTCTTGCCTTCTTACCTCCATTCGCTCTTGCAGCTGCTCTCACCGAAAAGTAAGTTGTACAAAATTAATCTTGTTTGAATGAACCCGCTAGCCTTTCATTTATAAACTGCTATTTTAACCACTCTCTTGAAAGTTCTCAATTTTCATTTGTCACTTTCTCTTCTAAGCAAGGCACGCATAAAAATTTGCTTTTTTTCCGAATCTCTTGACTTTCGATTCCTGGATTTTTGGTTTTTTCATTTCTTTGACTTTTTCCTTTCTTGTAAGTTTATCAGCTGGTATATAGTATTTTTAATTCTGCTGCACGTTCTTTTTGAACCAGGCATTCTTTGTTTGCTGCTTTTTTGCTTCTCTGTAAGCCTCTTTGTATTTCGCCTCTTGTTTTAGCCTTCGGTAACGAAAATTTAAGTCACGTTAGTATGATTACTTACCGTTACCTTACGGCTAAACTAAACATTTTGGCCACTGGCCGTATTTACGTTTCAAATGAATGTTTGCTTTTGCTTTGAATATAATTTAATTTTCTTTACATACTACAAACACTGATACAAAGATCTGAATAAGATTTTCAAATATTGCCTTATTTAATTGTTAAGTTAACAGTTTAATTTAATCGGCGGTTTTTAAAAAACGGGATGGTAATTATTGAATCATATACTATATTTGAGACCTTTAAAAAATAATCTATTTACACCCAGTTTAATACCATAACAACATATAGGTAGGGAAACAAATTACCTAATGGGAAACATACCCAGAAACATTAAACCTACCCCAATTGTTATGCACTTTAAAACATTGCTGGTTGTAAAGTATATGATACTACTTACGTGATTCAATGCAGTAAACGTTAGATACTCATGAATTTATTGTCATTTTAAGTCATTTATTGAATTTAATCAGATAATCTTGAAATGCATAGGATTAATGTTTCTTATTGTAATCTTTCCCTAAAATAAAATGAATTTCATAAAAAGGGAAAAATGAAAAAATGTCACTTACTCGAGTTATTTAAACATTCATTCCCGTCCAAGATTGTTTTAACTCCGCCATTTTCCCCGATCGATACGACGCAGTGTTAAAGAACCTATTGTTTTTCTATGAAAAAATGACGTCATATATGGACCACTTTATGACATCATTGAGACCTTGTGTTACAGCGGTTATGTGGGAAAATTTATTGCTTCAAATAAAATTGTAATGGGTCACGTTTGTTATCAGTAACGTCGGTATTTTTCCGCACAAAATGATGTTGTGTAATTCAATATAGAAGTGATTTGGAACAAAGGATATTTTTTTGGATATTGTTTGTTCCCAACCGAAACTAATAGGGGAAAAAGTTTGGTAAATATGTAAATAGATAATATTTATATCTACCCCCAGAGTTATTTGTATCGTTAGTATCGTACAATTCTATAACCTTAGGGGAGCTTTCAAAACCTGTAAGGTCTATTACATCGAGTTTAAACATTTTTTGAATTTAAAGCAAAACTACAGTCCACTCTAATAGTGTCATCCCCCCGATTTGGTAAAATCATTAGAAATATGGACAAGTGAATAAAACAGCTAGATATGCGTTCTTTCTATACGGGTCACGTAAGTATCCCGGTAAATTTGTGACACTAAAAAACACCTTGCCACAGACCGTCATATGTACGTAGTTTGTTTTAATCATTCGGACAAAAATTGAAGATCTACTTTTTAAACTTAATTTTATACTTTTAGATATCATTATTGCGTTGCCGCAGAATTATTTTGACTTATAACAACAGGGTAGGTTGTTCCCAATTGGTTTGTGACAGGTAACGTAAGTATCATTTCTAATGTTTTGGAACGGGAAATCGTAATTCACGTTGTTAAAAGGCCAAGCATAAACTTTTTGCATGTAAGCCGTTATAAATCAATTTACTACTAAACGCGTATCATATAAATCAAATTCAAATTTAAAAAAAAAAAAAAAAAAAAAAAAAAAAAAAAAAAAAAAACAAAACAAAAAAAAAAAAAAAAAAAAAAAAAAACAAAAACAAAAAAAAAAAAAAAAAAAAAAAAAAAAAAAAAAAAAAAAAAAAACAAAAAAAAAAAAAAAAAAAAAAAAAAAAAAAAAAAAAATTTCTGGTTTCAACTCTACATTGAATGATCGCCAGACATCTGTGACAGCAAATGTTCACTATAATTGAGAATGGGCGTATTGTAGTCACCCGAGCGTCGGCGTCGGCGTAACCACTTATGTTAAAGTTTTTGTAATAGTTCAAATATTTTCAAAGTCCATTGACATATGTCTTTGAAACTTTGCACACTTGTTCACCATCATTACCCCAACCTGTAGACAGGAGGAGGTAACTCTATCAAGCATTTTGACAGAATTATGCCCCTTTTTCGACTTAGAATTTACGTTAAAGTTTTGTAATAGTTCAAATATTTTCAAAGTCCATTGACATATGTCTTTGAAACTTTGCACACTTGTTCACCATCATTACCCAAACCTGTAGACAGGAGGAGGTAACTCTATCAAGCATTTTTACAGAATTATGCCCCTTTTTATGCCACCGCAGCATCTGCGATGCGGTGGCATATAGCGATTCACCTGTGTGTGTGTGTGTTTGTTTGTGTGTGTGTGTGTGTGTGTGTTATATAGATTATATAGTGAACTTAAAAAATCTTCTTGTGAAAAACCACCAGTCCAATTTCAACCAAACTTGGCAGGATTGATCCTTGGGTGAAAGGGCTTCCAAAGTTGTTCAAAGAATTTAATTCCATGCAGAAATCTGGTTGCCATTGGCAACCAAAAGGAATTATAAGAATAAATTTTAAAAAAAATCTTCTTGTAAAGACCAAAAGGCCTAGAGCTTAGATATTTTGCATAAGGCATCTGTCTGGTAGACCCTTACCAAGATTGTTCAAAATTATAGCCCTGGGGTCAAAATTGGCCCTGCCCCGGGGGTCATTGATTTTCACTATATATACATATAGTAAAAACTTAAAAACCTTCTTGTAAAGACCCAAAAGGCCTAGAGCTTAGATATTTTGCATAAGGCATTGTCTGGTAGACCCTTACCAAGATTGTTCAAATTATAGCCCTTGGGTCAAAATCGGCCCCGCCCCGGGGGTTATTGGTTTTTTACTATATATGTACATATAGTAAAAACTTAAAATACCTTCTTGTAAAGACCCAAGAGGCCTAGAGCTTAGATATTTTGCATAAGGCATTGTCTGGAACACCTCTACCAAGGTTGATCAAATTATAGCCCTGGGGGCAAAAATCGGCTCCGCCCCGGGGGGTCATTGGTTTTCACAATCATATATGTACATATAGTAAAAAACTTAAAAATACCTTCTTGTAAAGACCCAAAAGGCCTAGAGCTTAAATATTTTGCATAAGGCAATTGTCTGGAACACCTCTACCAAGATTTTGATAAAATTATAGCCCTGGGGCCAAAATCGGCCCCGCCCCGGGGTCATTGGGGGTTTTCCTTATATGTATATAGTAAAAACTTATAGTAAAAAACTTAAAAAATTTTTTTGTAGCAAAAACAAAATGCTAGAGGTTTTGATATTTTGCATGAAAAATTGTGAAGTGAACTTCTAGGCAAGATTGTTCAAATTATAGCCGTGGGGTTAAAAAATGCCCCCGCCCCGGGGGTCATTGATTTTCAAATATATACATATAGTAAAAAATCTAATTGTCTGAAGGTACAAGGCTTAGAGCTTTAATATTTGTTTAATGATAACATCTATAGGTACTCTACCAAATTTGTTTCAAATTTTGCCTCTAGTGTCAAAATTAGTCCCAGCTGCCCCAGAGGCGATAGTTTTCCTTATATTAGTTAAAAAACTTAAAAAAATCATCTTCTCTAAATTTACAAAGGCTAGAGTTAAGATATTTTTGAATGAAATATTATGTAGTGAACCCTCTAGCAAGATTGTTCAAATTATTGCCCTGGGGTCAAAATTGGCCCCACCCCCAGGGTTCATTGATTTTCAGTATGTACATATAGTAAAAATTAAAAAAAATCTTATTGTCTGAAGGTACAAGGCTTAGAGCTTTGATATTTGGTATATAATATCATCTATGGGCTCCTCTACTAAAGTTGTTTTTAATTATGCCCCTAGTGTTAAATTTGCCCAGCTGCCCAGAGGTGATAGTTTTCCTTATATGTATAAAGTAAAGACTTGAAAAATCTTCTTCTCTGAATTGAAAATGTTCTTCTCTAAATTTGACAAAGGCTAGAGGTTAAATATATGGCATGAGACTTTGCGAAGTGAACCTTTACCAAGATTGTTTAAATATATAGCCCTGGGGTCAAAATTGGTTCTGCCAGGGGGGTCCATTGATTTTCATTATGTACATATAGTAAAAAAAAATAAAAAATATTTTTGCCTGAAGGTACAAGGCATACAGCTTTTGATGTTTGCTATATAATATCATCTATAGGTCCTATTCCAAAGTTGTTCAAATTTTCCCTGGTTTCAAAATTGGCCCTGCCTGGGGTCAGTGATTATGTACACATAGTAAAAATAAAACAAATGTTTTCTGAATGGGAGAAAGCTACAGCTTAGATATTTGACTTGAAATGTTATTTTGGTGGACCTGTATCAAGATTTGGTTTGAATTAAACCCTTGGGTCCAAAATTTTGCCTTGCCAAGGGGACCGAGTGACCCTACTTCCTTGTCCTTTAATGTACAGCAATGAAATTTTGACCATGTGCACAGTTTTAGTTGTAAAATTGAACTGTGATATCAGGTGACCTAGATTTTGATGATGTGACCTACTTTTTCTTGTCATTTGATGTACAGCTTTGAAATTTGAACCATGTGCACAGATTAAGATTTAAAGTGAACTTTGATTTCAGCTGACCTAGATTTTGACAAAGTGTCTTACTGTGTTGTCCTTTGATGTAGTCATGAAATTTAGGCTGTGTGAAATATGACCTTTGCTACCAAATTCACTAGACTAGAGTGCATTGATATATTCCTACTCTGATCTTTTATTGAGTTAACAACAGATTTAACCACTAATCTGATAATAAGAATTAGATAGGTTAGGGATCTATGCATTATGACAATCTTCAAAATTGTATAGAAACAAAAAAAATCTGTTCCTATACACTACTATTTAGTGTTGTATTAATGCGGTGGCATAGCATTTTTCACAAATGCAATCTTGTTTGACTTAGAATTTATGTTAAAGTTTTTGTAATAGTTCAAATATTTTCAAAGTCCATTGACATATGTCTTTGAAACTTTGCACACTTGTTCACCATCATTACCCCAACCTGTAGACAGGAGGAGGTAACTGTATCAAGCATTTTGACAGAATTATGCCCCTTTTTTGACTTAGAATTTACGTTTAAGTTTTTGTAATAGTTCAAATGTTTTCAAAGTCCATTGACATATGTCTTTAAAACTTTGCACACTTGTTCACCATCATTACCCCAACCTGTAAACAGGAGGAGGTAACTGTATCAAGCATTTTGACAGAATTATGCCCCTTTTTGGACTTAGAATTTACGTTAAAGTTTTTGTAATAGTTCAAATATTTTCAAACTCCATTGACCTATGGCTTTTAAACTTTGCACACTTGTTCACCATCATTACCCCAACCTGTAAACAGGAGGAGGTAACTGTATCAAGCATTTTTTTTTACTATCAAGCACTAAGAATAGTCAAGCGTTGCTGTCCTACCGACAGCTCTTGTTTCTTAATGTATCTACTTCAAACTTCATATATATGTTTGTTATTATCCCTCAACATTTGTGAGAAGGTTCAATACTCTAGCAAGACTATTTCCAGAATTATGTCCCCCTTTGATTTTTTTCGAGAAATTCATATCTTTTACTCCAACCTCTTCATTACTTCAAACTCCAACATCATAATAATATGACAAGGTTTATCAATCTAGTGGTATAATTGAATGGCCAATGGCCCATCAGAATGTTGCTGGGGTTCTAACTGGTAGGGGACTTATGGATTGCTTGCAATACTATGATAATTGCTTGTTGTTTTTTAGTTCAATAGTACATTATCTTTCTTTTTAACTTGACTATTCGATAAGAATTATAAAGTAGAGCTATTGTAGTCACCCGAGCGTCGGCGTGGGCCTAACCACTTATGTTAAAGTTTTTGTAATACCTCAAATATTTTCAAAGTCCATTGACAATATGGTTTTTGAAACTTTGCACACTTGTTCACACATCATGATCCCAACCTGTAGACAGGAGGAGGTAACTCTATCAAGCATTTTGACGGAAATTATGCCCTTCTTCGACTTAGAATTTACGTTAAAGTTTTTGTAATACCTCAAAAATATTTTCAAAGTTCATTGACATAAGGCTTTGAATAATAATAATAATAATAAGTCTTTATTTCCAAGAGGCTACACAGTTGCATCAAAGGCAATCTACCCTGTGGGCCTCATAAAATGTACATATTTACAATCATACAGTTGTGAATTACATGAAATATTATGCAATAACATTAACATAATTATTTTGATATTGCAAATAGACAATAATGATAATAATTATATAAAGTGCACACAAAAAAATACACAGTGAACAAGGCATTTCAAAATTACAAATAAACCTTTGACAATAACAATATTTCAATTATAATTTTTTATTTAATTTTACCCATGAAATATGGTGCTATATCAGTCAAATATATTTCATATTTTTTAAAAATAAATATGAAATATAAATATGAAAGTGGGCGGAGTCAAAACTCATATTTATTTTAAGGGACTTTTTTCGCCGTTTTGTTTGAAAAATCTGATAAATACAAAACAACTTTTTTCTTGAATATTGTTTTGAAAACTATCTAGCATATTAGAAAATGGTCTAACTAAGAAAATTAATCCGAACACCAATATCTTTAATTCAGTAATTAACGCTGTACAGACGTATAAAGAGTTGTTTACATGACGTCACAATGTAGCGCCAAACAGCGCGTGCTTACGCATAAATTACTGCGCGCTGTACAATTGCAGTTGGTAGCAAGCAAGGGGTTTCGGTACCATTTTCTTTGATAATGAAATTAAATAAAAAGGTTATTTTTTCGTTTTTCGTGAAATATGGTATATATTTTCACTCAACATGATAAAATGCCACATATTTTCACTCGCCGTACCGGCTCGTGAAAATATGTGGCATTTTATCATGTTTCGTGAATATATATTCCATATTTCACGCAAACGAAAAAATATCCTCTTATTATTTAATTTAACCCATGAAACATGGTGATATATCAGTCAAATATATTTCATATTTTTTAAAAATAAATATGAAATATAAATATGAAAGTGGGAGGAGTCAAAACTAATATTTATTTTACGGGACTTCTTTCGCCATTTTGTTTGAAAAATCTGAAAATTCAAAACAAATTTTTGTTGAATTTTGTTTTGAAAACTATCTAGAATGATAGAAAATGGTTTAACTTAGAAAATAAATCCGAACACCAATATCTTTAATTAAGTCATTAACGCTGTACAGACGTTTAGAAAGTTGTTTACGTGACGTCACAATGTAGCGCTAAATATCACGTGCAAAACAAGACAATAATTATATTACTGCGCGCTGTACAATTGCAGTTGCGTAGCAAGCAAGGGGGTTCGTAACCATTTTTCTTTGATATTGAAATTAAATAAAAAGGTTATTTTTTCGTTTTTCGTGAACATGATAAAATGCCACATATTTTCACTCGCCGTCCCGGCTCGTGAAAATATGTGGCATTTTATCATGTTTCGTGAAAATATATTCCATATTTCACTCAAACGAAAAAATATTCTCTTAATATTTGATTTGTCTTTTTCCAATTTTCTATGTATTTATGTTTAAAGTTTTGAAGTGATTGTGCAGAGCTTATGCTGGTTGGTATTTCATGCCAAATTTTTGATCCTGAATAGTTAAAACTTTTTCTGAAAAATTCTACTTTTGGTTTTGGTTGGTATATGTTAAGTTTTGAATCTGTTGAACGTAGGGTGCGAGAATGAATAGTATGGTTGAAAGTAAATTTTGAAGGTAAATTTTTGTTTTAAGTACTCCGGGCAAATATTGTTGATTGACTTATATACCATAATTGCTTGTTTATATTTGACTCGGTCTGGGAATTTCATCCAGTTTAATAAAATGAATAGATCTTCAGACGGGGCATCATATGGTTGATCTAGTATAATCCTAGCTGCTCGTTTTTGAAATCGAACTATGGATTGTATTTGCTCCAAATTACAATTTCCCCAGATAGAGCAACAATAGTCTAAGTGAGGTAGTATGTAGGAGTTAAAAAATAGTTTTCTAATGGGAATGTCTATGAAATATTTAATTCTTTGCAGTACCTATGATTTGGAATTGCACTTTTTTAACACATGATTAATATGTTTTTTCCAGTTTAATTTGCTGTCAACATGGACACCTAGAAGTTTTTCAGAGTTGGAACATTCTATTAAATTATTGTCTAAATGTAGCATGTTTAATAATTTGGAGTTTGTTTTGTTTGATGGACAAATTGCCATTGCCTTTGATTTCTTTGCATTTAGTGACATTATAGCGTTCATTTGACACTAAAAATTTACATTATCTAATGCAGTTTGTAATTTAGTTTGTACTTCCAGATAAGTTGTTCCAACTGCAGAAATAGTTGTATCATCAGCAAATATATCTGTAAAAATTTCCTTTAGTTCCTTTGGAAGATCATTTATATATATAAGAAATAAAAGTGGACCAAGAACAGATCCTTGGGGAACTCCTGATTTAATATGTCCTGGTTCTGATAGTTTCCCAGATATAGATACCTTTTGAAGCCTATCCTGTAGGTAGGACTTAAACCACAGTATTGTTTTATTGCTGATATTAAGGGTTTGTAGTTTCTGAATAAGAATAGATCGCCTTTGTAGATCACTCTATTCTTATTCAGAAACATGTTGAAATTTTATACTCTTCTTTGAGAGCATAATAGGACTCTCTCCAATGCCTATAACTGTAATATGGATTTAAAGAAAAATTTTGCCTTTTTCTTTACTGAGAAAATTTTACCTTTTAATCAAGGCTTTTTTTACTCATAATCATGCACTAAGAATAGTCGAGCATTGCTGTCCTACCGACAGCTCTTGTTAAAGCAGTTGTTGCCCTAATCTTGTAGTACATTTACTTTTGTATTGAAGTTTGACATTACACATAATCTAGTGTAATTTACCTAGTTTATGCAAATTTCGGCACATAGATAAAAATCTTAAATGCATCTCAAGTGCCCAAATTTAAACTAAAAAGGCAACGCTGGTTGTGACTACGTAGTTAAATGAGCCGTGTCACAACAAAACCAACGTAATGCATTTGCTACCAGCATGGATCCAGACCAGCCTGCACATCCGCGCAGTCTGATCAGGATCCATGCTGTTCGCTTACCAACTCTTTTACAAGTAGAGAAACTGATAGTGAACAGCATGGATCCTGATGAGACTGCGCAAACGCGCAGACTGGTCTGGATCCATGCTGGTCGCAAACCCATTATGCTGGTTTTGTCGTAACGCAGCTCAAATACTTAGTTTCTAATTTCAGATTGATTATGCCAAGAGACGTGAAGAAAACTTGCGCCTGAACAGAGAATTTCTAAGTCAGTTTGGTCTGGATAAGGTATAGTGAATGTTTTTTGTTTTTTCATAGAAAAAAAATTGAATTCCAAAAATGTTCTTTCTTTGCTTTGTGGCATTGGTTTAATGTTTAAGAAACAGAGACAGTTCTTTTAGGAGAAAGAAAAGACTGTGAAAAGGAACTACTGAAAATACGTCCATTACATGCTGATGTTCATGGGATTACAATTGACCACCAAGGCATAATCAAACTCTCGTTTTCCATACAGTGTTGCTGTAGCATGAATCTCAATAAATTTTAAATGAACAGGCACCTAAAATTATCTAAAATTTATGTGCTATATTATGTTATCTATAAGTAAAGGATGGTTTGACCAGATTCTACATTTTTGGCTGTTGTGTTCTTTTTCAACTTATGACATTCAGCTTTTTAGCTCACCTGACCACAAAGTGGTCAAGGTGAGGTATAGTGATGGGGCTATGTCCATCGTTGTGCGTCTTTTGTCGTCAACAATTGGGTTGTTAACAGTCTAGCAGACACAGTTTTGGTTGGATCATTGTCAGACTTTGTCAGAATGTTTGTCTCAATGAAATACAGATCAAGTTCGAAGATGGGCCATCTCCGGTAAAAAACTAGGTCACAGGAGCTAAAAATAGAAAAAGCTTGTTAACACTCTAGGGGCTGCAGTTTTCATCCAAATATTTTGGAAATTTGTCAGGAAGGTTGTTTTGATGATTTCTGGGGCAAGTTCGAAGATGGGTTATCTCCGGTCAAAAAATAGGTCACAGGAGCTAAAAATAGAAAAAGCTTGTTAACATTACTGGCTGCAGTTTTGATCCAAATATTCTGGAAATTTGTCAGGAAGGTTGTTTTGATAATTTCTAGGTCAAGTTCGAAGATTGGTCATCTCCGGTCAAAAACTAGGTCACAGGAGCTAAAAATAGATAAAACTTGTTAAAACTCTACTGGCTGCATTTTTCATCCAAATATTCTGGAAATTTGTCAGGAAGGTTGTTTTGATGATTTCTAGGTCAAGTTCGAATGTGGGTCGTCTCCAGTCAAAAATTTGGTCGCATTGCCTAAATATTGAAAACCTTTTTAATTCACTAGAGGTCACATTTTTGACTCAATTGTCATCAAACTTGGCCAGGGTGCGTGTCTAAGACATTGCTTGGATGCGGTTGATGGGTCAGGGGAGCGATCCAGGGCCATCATGGCCCTATTGTTTATTGACAGTAGACTGTTCCAAAATTTTACTTGGGCATGCTCATTTTACAGATTTAGCATGTTGAAAGTTAAGATAAAGTAATAGTGGATCTTTTTGTTCCAAGTAATATGGTGGCAGTTCACCATGGAAAAAGTTTTATTCAATTTCAATTTATAACGAAAATAAAGTGACTTTAACTTTCCTTTTTTTCAATGACAAATTAATTTTTAATTTGAAATATGTTAATTATTAATTTACTATTTTATTACAGGCTAAACAAGATCTCCTTGCGTCGGTAAAGAAGACTGCGCCATCTAATAGGGGCCTGAAAAAGTAATAACCCTTGCCATACTAAATATCTTAAATGGACTTGTCCGTCGTTAAATCTGGACAAAACCATTCATTATTCTTAAAACAAATTTCAAAATCAGAACTAGCAATAGGGCAGATTATGAGCAGAGGTCATGAATATGCAGGTTGATCTTGATTTGCTCTGGTCACATTGGTAGATTAAGTTGCTGCTATTGGTGAAATGAAACTGTATATTATTTTGAAATATGCACAAAATGAAAAAAATCAATTATGCTTTGAAAATGATATTTTATTCATTATCATCAAAAATACTAGTGATTTAAACACATGTTATTAACCAGACTTATATTAATGATTTTCCTCATTTGAGCAAAGATTTGACCTCGAAGAGGTTGTTATATTATCATTTTATATTGCTGCAGTTAAACTTTTGATGAAATTGATAAAAATTTGTGTATTTGTTGATCAGATCATACTGTTTTATTGTCTTTTCAGACTATTTCTTTGTTTTGAATTTTAGGGAAATAGTTCCAAAGGAGATTTTGCCACGAAGAAGTAGTCTGAGGTTACAGAACAAAACACCAGACGGTATAGAGTTACCACCGGAAGCCCTGATTAACAGAGTGGCTTATACCTTTTCTGAACCAGTTCAACATGTAAGAATTATTTTGTTATATATTGAAAAAGGGATTTATTAATTTTTTGACAGAATAATAGCATTATATTTTGGGTTTATTTCTAAAACATATTAAAAAGAAATTAAAGGTTCATTTTTAAGGTTTAAAATTGATACATAGAGTAATAACATGGAGTAATATAATGGAAATTATTGTATATATTCATTATGCCTCTTATATAATATGTACTTACATGTGGAGAGTTTTCAAAAACAAAGTGTCTCCATTATTTAACACATATGTATTGTGTAACAAAAATTGATTAAAACCTTCCCAAATTTTTTCAAATTTTATGATGTGTTGATAGGATGATTTTCTCTCCTAATACTAAAAAGATTAATACTAGCTTTACCAGACATTTAAAAAAATCATCCTTTTAATTTATGTAATGTAATGAAATATAATATGAATCGAGAAATGATAATCAATATCAACCAATTACAGACAGGGGAATATAACTTTTCACACAAAACTTAACACACATCTTTAAATATCACATTTGGTGGTCGCTTAAGCACAGATTAGGCAAGCGTACTGTCCTACTGACAGCTCTTGTTTGTTGTAGTCTAACACAGATTTATACATTTTTGTAGCTGAGACCCCCAGCAGGGCCTCTTGAGATGAAGGAATATCTTCATGGCTCAACGACTGAAGAAAATCATACAGAAACATGCAGAGTTTTAACAAGTTTAAAAATGAACCCATTTAAAACAGCAAGTGATGATCTAGAAAGGTATTAATGATAGATGGTTAAATGCACCATTTATCATGTGTTGACACGCATTAGGACGCATATTAAGCCTGAGTCTGCAGGTTGAGGATTTGATAAGTCTGAGGAAAATATGAAATTCAAAACCTGTGAAGCATTGTCAAGCACAAAAAATGTTGGTCAACAACCAAACAAAGATTTATCCACCTGTAGTTTAGCCAAAATCATGTTCCAGTGCCATATGAAGTAAATAGTGTTGGTGCGCTGTAAAACCAAAACTGAATTACCCATTCCCTGCTAAATTTGTATGATGTACTTGCTTTGCTGTAAATTTGGAATGTTTTTATTAGCAAATGACCAAGTACTGTCATGTCAGTTTGACATTATTGGTTATGGTCTAACAACATCATTTACATAGATGTGCATGCTCACCTGGCTATATATATACTAGTAGTGTGGTTCTGTTATTCTACCTGCTTGCGTTCATATAGTTTTTATATACTCTGTACAAAGGGAGAGATTTTTGGATAAATTTTGTATGTTTTAAACTTAAATTGACTTAGGTTGTCACAGAAAGTACCAACATTGCTTGACCCATAATTAGGAATGCAACTTCCATACATAGTTTATTCATTCTTTTTTTTTTCAAATAAGACATATTCAGTAAGAATTTTATATATATCAAAATAATTTCTGTGCTTAAAATATTGTTTTAATTTTCTGACTTGTTTTACAGATATGCTGAAAAGATGTCAAAGACCAAAGTAACTGCAGAACATGTAGCAAAAAGTGGTTCTGAACAGACCTTCTCATTGGCACTTCATCCCTCAGACACTAAAGTGATAGCAGCAGTGGGGGACAAGTGGGGAAAAATAGGCATCTGGGACGTAGTAAGTTCTTTTTTGGGTTGGAAATTATATGCTGACCATTATAAGAAGGGATATTTTAGCTTTTGTGATGGACTGGTGGCTGTGATATTCTCAATTTCTTTTTTACATCATCATCTCTTTAGTCTCTTGGTAAATTGTGACTTACATTTGTATGTTCACCAGAGGTTTAACATCTTTGAGATTTTATTAAATTTGTTTGGTTTGGAGCATATGTAGGTAGGTGAGATGAAACATTGGAGAAAAAATCATGTCAGTGAAACAAAGAATAAGTATTTGAGCCGTGTCATGACAAAACCAACTTAATGGCTTTGCGACCAGCATGGATCTAGACCAGCCTGCGCATCCGCGCAGTCTGATCAGGATCCATGCTGTTCGCTTACCAACCCTATTACAAATAGAGAAACTGATAGCAAGCAGCATGGATCCTGATCAGACTGCGCGGATGCGCAGGCTGGTCTGGATCCATGCTGGTCGCAAACACACTATGTTGGTTTTGTAATGACACGGCTCATTTGAATGTGAAAAAATAACCTCTGAAACTTAAATTAAATGATAGAAACTATACATACGGTGATATAGTTTTGATATATGTTGTCTATCCTAGTGTAGTTTGCCTTAATAAGGTATAATCAAACAAAGAAAATAAAATAAAAGACTCTTATGTCATAAAATGTTAAGAAATCTCTGAAACTTCACATCTCGGAGATTTTATAGAATTGACTAAATATAACATTGGCTTGAAAGCCCCCTGCAAATATAATGCCTACCACAAGCATTGCAGTATAGTCTCAAATAGCCAAAACTTCAATTGATCCCTTTTAATGAAAGGAAATCCGAACTTTTGTAAAACACGTAAGTTTAAATTCTTATTTCAATTTCTATTTTTAGCTTTGTGATAGTGAATCAAGAGCTGAAGGGGTGTGTTGTTACGCGCCTCATTCCCGACCAATCACATGTCTCGATTTTCCTGTACACTCGCCAGAGAAGATGTATTCTTGTGGCTATGACGGAAGTCTGAGATGCGGAGATATGCAAAAAGAAATCTTCATGGATGTAAGGTTTCATTTTTCGTATATGCCCCATAATAAATATATTGAAGATAAGCATTGGTGACCACTTTGATTTTTATTGTACCAAAATGTGAAAATTAAGAAAAATATATTGAGACCATATGGCATGTGAGAAATCAAACAATGGGTTGTCCGTGGTTGATTGGTTATGGTCATTGATTTTCAAACCACTTGGCCTTCACTGCTGTGGGGTTCGAATCCTGACAGGCACTTTGGATTCTTTCATGATAGGACCCTATCCAGCTAGCTTATGAAACATGGGTGGTTTTACCAATGTGCCCATTTGTGCTTGAAATAATGCAAGGAAGGGAACCTGAGTTCTTCCTCCACCAGTAAAGCTTGAAAATCAGCATTTGACCTATACTGTGATGGTGCGACGTAAACCCAAACAAAATACAAACAAACAAAAAACACAGAAAAAAAACTACGATGCTCACTTAGCAAATACTTAAGTTAATTACAAAAATTGGTGTTGCTCTAGTGGTTAACCAAAATCTTTTTTCCTGTTTCAGCAACATATTCTGTGTTGGTAAGCTGTAAAACCAAACAAACAAACTGTTGGCTTTGAATGGACATTTGAGCCGCGTCACAACAAAACCAACATAGTGTGTTTGCGACCAGCATGGATCCAGACCAGCCTGCGCATCGCACAGTCTGATCAGGATCCATGCTGTTCGCTTACCAACCCTGTAACAAGTAGAGAAACTGATAGCGAACAGCATGCTGGTCACAAACCCATTATTTTGGTTTTGTCATGACACGGCTCATATCTTTTTTCATGACCAGGTATTCAATGAACCAGAGGATGATGTTTTGTTGAGGAATTTCGTTTTCACGTCTCCACACACTATGTTGGTGTCTGAAAACACAGGGTGTGTAGCCTGTGTCGACATAAGAACAGCCAGGTAAGATTTATAAACACTTTTCATGATAGAAAAAAGGGATAAAAAGAAAAATAGGGATAAAAAAAATTACTAATCTCATTTGGTGGGAAAATACCATAGAAGTTATTTTCAGAAAAGCCACATGTAGTTTCCAAAAGCTTTACAAACGTTTTACAATTTTCCAAAAATTACAAATTTTTCAGGAATGGTTTTGTTAATGTCATTAATGCAAATATGATTTCTGTAACATATGAATTGAAATGTGGCATGGACAACATTGTTCTTGATACTTGCATAAAAATGAAAGGAATATAGCATATTGAATGAGTGTAGATTCCATACTGAAGTTGATTTGAATTATTTTCTGGAGGCTCTGGCAAACATATTGTTTGTGATTTTATTCAACCTTGTAGTAAAGCTATATGAATGTATGTGTTATATTTTATTTATTGTTTACCAAAAAATACAGTAAATTAAAACATTTATTGGCAAACTTATATTTTAAATTATTATTGTTAAATTTGCTTATAGCCATGATTGTATTATGCATATATGGTGCCATGTGAAAATATATGCATAGGATAGCAAGTCTGAAAAAATAGGCATGGGTATATTTTAATTATGTCTAGAGGTGCAATCACTTGTTTTGATGCATCAAAAACCAGTTTTGTAGATGCCGATTTGTTTCAGTTATCAGCTACATTGTATAACAATTCAGATTTGATTCACACCCAAAAAAGCC